>NC_035436.2:110565147-110867119 GCF_002127325.2 Helianthus annuus
GTGACTTTGTACCCAATGCAAAAATCTGCTAGGTTTGAGTCTTCCTACTGCACATCACACATATCAATGGCCTTGCAAACCATTGGTGATCTCTTCTTCCTTATTTGCTACATACCAGGATTTTTATACTTACAAAGGTTTTACATACTCACTACACATGAACCCGCTCAACAATTTTTGTTGATTTTTCCAACTTACATGTATTTCAGGTAATTAAGGATCTAGCACAGTATGCTACGTTTCCACGCTGCGTTAGAGTTATGGGATCATCCTCGTTTATGGATTGCGACTTTTACCTGGATGAGTCGCAAGTCTTAAACGGTGTTTAATTTATGTTGTGGTTGCGTCTTAAGAACAATGTTTTTATTTTGTAGTATTGTAAACTCGATGCATGTGTCTGCATTTTAAAACAATGTTGTGGTATTTTGATTTTAAGACTTTAATCAATGGATGATCTGCATGGTTTTACTTTCATATAGCTTTGTTGTGATTAAGCTATGGTATTGAGAAGTCACACCAAATTAACCCACGCTTCCGGAAAGCCAGGGTGTGACAGCTTGGTATCAGAGTTCTGATCATAGCGAACTAGGATTATTTCTCGAGTCAAGACTATGATCACTAGGGCTCTCACGAAAACATTTTTACATTGCATACCTCTTAAGTCCAGATCCAGATCACAAAACGTTTTTACAAACAAAAGTTGAGCACATTTTATTTGTTAGTTATGGCTCAGTCTGGGAGGCTGAGGTTCGGTCTGGGAGGCTGAGGCTCGGTCTAGGAGGCTGAGGGAATTGTCTAGTGGGACTAGGGAGTCAGTCTGGGAGGCTGGGAGAATTGTCTAGTGGGACTAGGGAGTCAGTCTGGGAGGCTGGGAGAGTTGTCTAGTGGGACTAGGGAGTCAGTCTTGGAGGCTGGGAGAATTGTCTAGTGGGACTAGGAAGTCAGTCTGGGAGGCTGGAAGAATTGTCTAGTGGGACTAGGGAGTCAGTCTTGGAGGCTGGGAGAATTGTCTAGTGGGACTAGGGAGTCAGTCTGGGAGGCTGGGAGGTTAGGCTAGTGGGACTAGGAGGACTATTTGATTGCTTATTGTTGATTAACGCGCTTATATGACTATATGATCGATTATTTGTGCATATGCATGTTTGTATTACAGACGACATGCCTTCATCCGGCACTGGAGAGTCGGACACCACAGACCCCATGCCCATAGTATCAGATGACATAGTCTCATCAGAGCACGAGGTGTATACCTCAGATACTACCAGCACGGACGATGATGATTTCCAGCCATTTGCGCTGCCCGATGTCGTGGCTGAGCCCGCTGATGGCCCTATCACTGGGGAGTTGCCGCTCGCGGTGATCCCTGCCCCTTTACCCCTTGCCGCTTACTCTATTATTGATATGCCCCTTGACGAAATCGCTGACGACGACGTCGACTTGTTTGATGAGGACCCACTCGAGGATGACTTGGAGGGCGAGGCCCTTATTGCTGCTGGTGATCTCCTACTTCTCGCTGATGCTCCTGCGAAGGAGGCACCCATCCATTCACCTGTCCCAGATTCCTTTGAGTCTGTGGCATCTGCACCCTCACATGCGCAGGGAGTGCAGCATCATTCGCACGACACGGACCCTGATATGGCATCATCCGCTGCACCTGCCCCTGCCCCTAGCTTTGAGTTTGGTCATGACATTGATGACGATTCGGATCCTGTTTTCCCACCGGGCTTTGATCCCAATCATGACATTGAGTTTATTCATTTAGATCAGCCCATGGAAGATCTCGTTGCCCCTCTTCCTGACCCTATGTCTGTGTAGTTCGATCATGCACCTCTTGCGACCCATGATGATCCTCGATACGCGCACACCCGAAATGGGTGGATAGACGATGACGATGGTTACCCACCTTTTCTAGTTTCCTGTGACACCCCCTGTGGCTCCTGTTTCAGCCCCTGTTTCAGTTCCTATGGATGCACCTTTGTTCCCACACTCACCGCTGATGCTCACCACACCGTTACACGACCCGGAGCCTGCCCTCGAGCCAGCTTCTACACCATTTAGGTTAGCTTGATGTTGTGGCTGCTGAACCTCCACCTTTACGTGGTCATGATCCTGTTTCTTTTTGGTCTGCCAGACATTGCACCCCTTATATCTACCTGCATCGGGCAATCTCCTCATTTGTTGAGATGTTCGTTTTTACACCCGCAACCACTGACAACGCTTCTTTCCCTTGAGAAGACGGACGCCCATTGCGCCATCATGCCTATCACTTCCGTTCAGGACATGCCCGCACCCCGGAGGGATGCTCCAGGACGGCACCCGCATAGCGATCCTTTTGTTATAGCAGCATTTTCTACGGGCCGCACCGCTTGCTACATTCACCTCTACAACGCTCGATAAGCCGATTTGATGGTTCCTATAAACACACTATGCTAACTTTAGACCCTTATCATCCCTCACATTGTGGATGCCACACACGAAATGAGTTGCTCCTGTAACATCAACTGCAGTTTGAGGATATGAGTCGTGGAATGTTGAAGTTTGAGCTGACACCACAATGGGCAACTTCAAATGCAAAACATTACATAACCAAAAACATGATTTAGGCTCCCACATCACAAGACAGCATATTGTCTGAAAGGTCTATGCAAGACACCCCGTCCTCCACCCTGTCTATTGCCAGCATACTTCAATCCGTCATATACATCAAGTTTCCGTTTGCGCTCTCGACCGTTGCCATTACACCATACACGGGATTTTGATGCCCGTTCATTTACTGCCAGGCGGCAGGCCAGCTAATTGTTTCGACGCATACACAAGCTCGAGGAGGATTCCACTCAGGGTAACAATTTACTTTTCTTTCCTCCTCCACCTCAGTCACCAGTAAGGTTGATTTCTGGACTATGCGGATTGCATTACATTCAGGTAAAGACACTAATGATGAGCCGAGACAGTGAAGACCTTTGAGGACCACGTCTGACTACGTAATTTAGATATGCTGATATACTTGTTGGGCATGGGTAGGGTGACCCGGTGACCCTGATAATGTGATACATTTTGTAAGGGAAAGAGATTGTGGCCAGAAAACGATGGGAGCCAATTATCATTAAACATGCGACAATACTTTGAAAGCTCAATCGCCATGTCCTTGATGAATACGATCAGTGATGCTTATGCGTGTGCTAAAATTTTTAATACTACGTGCTTACTTGCTATACTCTCGTTAAACATAACCCCTTAATTACGTGTTGATGTCGTGATTATGATGCAATGTGTTTACCTGTTTAATGAAAACCTAATCATAAAACGTGCTACCAATGTAACAGGAATGTGCTATGACTGAGATACACGTGTTTGCTTTTTATACTTTCAGTAAACATGATTCCAATTATTTGCTTGTAGAATTGCGTGATGTGTAATATGATGATTTAAATACGTGCGAATGCATGTGAATCCAAACGACTATTTACATTCCCTAAGTAGAAGAGACCTAACTAACCTGAGCTTCTTCTTAGAGGATATCGCATCAAGAGATCACACGACTGACCGAGGCAGAATGGTTAGCGCAAGCCTCACGAGTCAGAGCTCGGCACGAGGTTCTTCGCTACAAACACAGCGAAGGTACCTCAAGGAGAAACCTACCTAACGGTAATGTTTAAGTCATCCAAGACACATTACGACATGTTTGGAAAACTCCCAAAGTGCCTTGCTAATACCTATTGTGATGATGAATTCTTGAATACAGGTTGTACCTACCAACATTTTCTAGAAAGCAAACCCCTGAACTTTGGCGGCACAGGAGGTACCATAGCTTTTGTAAAATGGGCCGAGAATGTAGACACCATTGTATGAACGAGTGGCTGTACGCCAGAGCAACAAGTCCCATACGTTTCCGGATTGCTACAAGATGGGGCTCTGTTATGGTGGGACCTTAAGGTTCGAGAATTGGGCGAGGCTGTAGCATATGCGATGTCATGGAGTGAGCTGAAGGAAATAATGCGTAAGGAGTATTGTTCTCAGATAGATATCCAAAGGTTGGAATTAGAATTCTGGAAGCTACAGAAGGAAGGTCCCAATGTGGTGGAGCACGTGCGAAGGCTTTACGATTTGTCGCGAGTCGTTCCATACCTGGTGGAACCCGAGTTGAAGAGAATGGAGCAATCCATTTGGGAACTGACACCTCAGTGAATTTCAAGGAGGTGATCAGGCAAATAACAAGAACAAGGCCAAAAGGGAAAAGAAGTACATGGGTAAACTACCTAAGTGCTAAGAGTGCCTGCGCCATCATACCGGGCAATGCAGTAATAAGAAATGTGACAACTGTGGCAAAGTGGGACACAACAGGGAAACGTGTTGGCAGGAGGAAAAAAGTGGAAAGGAAGGAAAGGGAGGTTATAACCACGGTGATATGGGGCAACTTGGGAAAGATTGCCCAAGGGAGATTAACCAAGACCATGAAGGAGCATCCAACATCAGAGCCCGTGAAGCATGCCAAGATCCAGATATGGTTACTGGTACGTTCTTTATCAACCCAAAATTTTTTTGCATCCATGTTATTTGATACCAGTGCCGACCATAGCCTCGTAGCTCACGAATTCAGGAATATACTTAGTTTAGTAGAGGGTAAGTTAGACGACCCACCCTTGATAAGACTGGTTAATAAACGGCCTCGACGTAGCAACTAGGATGGACCCGCGGTCGAGTAACCAAGCGGAGATCGTTATCTGCATCCCGATGTCGAATGACGAAGCAATCGTGACTCATGAAGCAGGATACGCCTTTATAAACTGCAAATTGCTTGAAGGCACAAAGGATGTCGCGTAAAGGATATATTGTTTCTTGGCCCATGTCAGGGACAGGAGGAGTCGAAGAACTAAAGCACGAAGATATTCTTATGACAAGGAAATATCCTAAGGTCTTCCCCGAGGGTTTGCCAGAATTTTCTCCTCCACGGCTAATCCAGTTTCGCATCAGAGTAATTCCCGGCGTCGCACCTGCAGTCAATACCCCTCAACAACCTACATCTTCGGGGATGCAAGGATTGACAATGTAGTTTCAGAAGTTGATAGAGAAGGAAGATAACAGACCAAAATTCCCTGTTGGGTAACCCCATTTCTGCTCGTCAAAAAGAAGGATGATGATTTTCAAGTAAACATCAACTACCAGGAGCCGAACGAGCTAACCCACCATAGTCAGTGACTCTTGTTAAGGATTAACGAACCTCTTACATAACTGACTGTGAGGACACAACCACTATTACCCGACTGGTCAACGATCGAGCATCATTAGCGGTGAAAGCAGGAAGAAAGTATACCAGGATGAAATTGTGGGACAATGACTTGTGCTTAGACATAAACAAAATGGTGCTTCCTACACAATGTATAAACCAGACCCACACGGGATATGGAATCCGGAGAAACTAGAAGACTTACATCTAGGACCTATGGGAACTTAGGACCAAACCCGTAAGGATTCTACTTAGGAACCACATCTGTCAACTCAATCAAACATCATTAACTTGACCAACTTGTCAGTACAGTTAACGAAACCGAAAGTACTTAAATTTTCTTCTATTGAAGTCTTCACTTTTACTTCTAACGAGTAGATATTTGCATTTCTACTCCCCTCAAAGTAGTTGCATCACGTTGATTTCCTTCGCTGAGAGCAAACACACATTTGTTTCGAATACCTGGTCATTTCTTCATCTTAGCAAATACACATTGCTTCATTTTCTTGGAAACATATTTGCCACACATACACCATTTGCTATGCGTGCGACTTCATTTCGAATAAGCGCTTCCTTTGTTATGACGCTAAATCTAATTACTGGTTTGTGATTCGAATGACCTACATTATTGTGAATATTGACTCCTTTGCTATCAAGTCAACACATTTTCTTGAAACTTCATTTACTTCAAGTTACATTCATAGTTTATCTTTGTGACCCTGCCGAGGTTCCTTTGATTTATACATACGTTTATTTCCGGGTTACGCTAAAACCAAGTTCAATTGCTTGAACTTATCCACTTCGCATGTCCAGTTTCAGACATCATATGATGTATTGAGAGCATCATATTCTAATACTTTGGCACAGATTCTTTTGTTTCGAGTCGTAGTAGACTTGTTTGGTCTATGACTCCACTAAATCGTTGATTGATTTCGATACCTTGCAGTGATACTTTCACAAAATTGAAGCTTGCGCTAATTGGGTTACTCATTTCATACATGGATTTAAATGCCTATTTATTTGATGACAATCCATTTTAATATCCCCGATCGAAGCAGCCTTAATACAATTGTGTGTTGAGGCAATGGTACATATATTCATTTCATAAGCACAAAGTACCTCCTAACGATTCTTTCGTTATCAATCAAATGCCTTGCAGTACTTAGTTTCATCTTCCGGCTTGTTTCGGTACATCTTCATCTGGTCTCAAACTCGGTGAATTTGTTCAGTCACCGCTATCATGGAATCATGTCGTTGCGATACCTTGTGGTGTCATCACAAACTTGTAGCTTGTGCTAATCACGGTCAACCGTTTCACACAAAACTGCATATACTTTAGTTTGACCTGTCATTTAAACATTTCTGATGCGACTACGAATCGGGATACACCAGATTCGCCTGTATTTCATTCAGTGTACTTTCAAAATTTAAGAATGTCAACACACTAAACTTTACCATTCATCTACTCGGGAGTTGACAGATCATTTTACTATTTCATTTGAATTGATGATTTTTGAATTCATATAGCGGGTGCTATGTTTCGTGAAAACTCGCTTGGATACTGCGAACGATCGTTTGAGGATCTTATTAGTCAAAACTCCTCTCTTGTGGACCCACCTGCTAGCTGGATTACATTAGGCTATACGTCAAGTACGTCTTGTACTTCTGACATCAACTACTATTAGCACCCACCTTTTTAACCCTAGGATTCGGGTTGTTATATATTCTTGGACTCACCAAATGTGAGTAAGGTTTGATTCGATTCGATAATTATCTACCTCGATGTTATTTATATATATACATGTGTGACGTAACCATAAGGAGTTAAGGTAGTACAAATTTCGGGGACGAAATTTCTTTAACGGGGGGAGAATGTGACAACCCTCACCAAATCAGGTATCCGTACGACTTAATTATTATTTAATTAATGCTTAATTACTGTGCTTGCTTACAGTTATGAATGAACTGCTATATGATTTCTGAAATATACGAACACATATTTGCAACATACTTTATTAATTGTCACTCCATTACTTACATACAGAACTTTAGTGACAAACTTGATGCACAATAGCACAGTAGCACAATGAACGGATAACCCAGTAAACGTGCTGACATAGCCAGCACCAGGCAGATACTGCCTCTAAGGCCAGTATGAGCCAGAAATAGTTTACTACACCTGTAGATGTCACACCCCGACCACGTAAAACAACAAAACGTGGCGGAAACGTCGGGGAGTGTTGTAACAGAATCATTGTTTCACAACCATGGATTAAATAGTTTTGTTTTATTGAATTATTGAACTCATTGTTTTAGTACAACTTAGATAAATACAATAATTGTTTCTCAGTTTTAAAGTCGCTAAGGCACAAGTCCATCCTATGTGTAGCATGCATCATCAATCATCACATAGCAGTACCTGAAACATATATGAAAATAGGTACGTCAGCATAAAAATGCCTGTGAGTAACATAGGATTTTATGAATTAGATTCATGGCTTTGGATAAAGGAGGAAAAGGTTTTATGTTTTCAAAATAGCCATGAATCCAATGTAAAAAGTTTTGTTTCTGAAAACGTGTCGTTTTGTAAAAGGGTTTATAGTATATACAAAATATACTTTGGTTTTGGAAAGTTTGTATAAATAGTATAACAAAGTATACTTTAGTTTTGAAATAGTTAAATGGATAGTATATCAAGATATACTTTAGTAATTAAAATAATAGTTTCGGTAGTATATCTCAAGTATACTTTGGTTTAAGAATAAAAGTATTGGTAGTATATCAAATTATACTTTGGTTTGTAAATAGCATATCAACTATGCTTTGGTTAAAAGTAGCATATCAACTATGCTTTAGATAGTATATCAAAATATACTTTAGTTGAAAATAACAAAGTTGGTAGTATATCAAACTATACTTTGGTAAACAGTAGCATATCAAACTATGCTTTGGTAAATAACAAAGTAGTATGTTAAAACATATGTTGGATTTTGTACTTAGTATATCAAAATATACTTTGGTAGATCACATTTGAGAGCACATCAAACTGTACTTTTGTAGTATATCAACATATACAAAGAGAGTGTGAAAACACATATTCTGCCCAGATGAGGCACTCGCGTAGCGCTAGGGCATAGGCCTTAGGGCTCGCGCTACGCTACGGCGTGTCTGATTCAGCAAAGTTTCAAAAATGGCAGAAATGGTCCCTGCACGCGTTTAAAGCCTTTTTCGATGCGTTTAAACCCCGTTAACCTCATTTCAAGGCTCTAAAATGAAGTTAAAGCATAGGGGACTCAAAACATGCTCAAAAATATCTCGGATGTCGGTTCGTTTGATCGTAAAATCGCGTTGTTCGGTTAATTACGACGGAAGTCGTAACGAACGCAAAATCGATCCAAATTAAGCGACGAATGGAATTTTTGCATGGCGATCACTAAAATAAAAATATTTTAGTGTGTACAAAAATTTTGGATGTCCAGATGTGTCCAGAACGTAAGATATGCGCGAAAATGCAAACTTACGCCGTTTTTGACACTTTTAGTCCCTGAAAGATCACATAAGCATGTTTTCGCACACCGAACCACTCAAAGCTTGTTTCTAAGCTATGATTAGGTTATATATGGTATGTTTAACTTATGATCAAGTTCCGGACTATTCGTTACCTTACGAATCGGTATAGTTTCGCAGTTTTACGCAATTAGTCCCTGCGATCGAATAAACTTGTTTTTGCCATACCAAACCTTCCAAAACTTATTTCTAAGTTATGTAAAGGTCATTTAAAGTATGTTAAGCCTATTTCACTATTCCGGAGTGTTTGTCGCGCTAAACTGATTACGTTTACGCACCAGTGCGCATATAACTTTCCAGAAGGCGATTTAAAGCTTGGAATTGAACAAGAATTGATATGTGCAAAGGATACACATATTTATACAAATCCCAGGTATGAAACACAATGTTTCATAGGTTTGGCATTTGTTTGGTGTTCGTGGTGATACAGGTGTCACAGTCTCCCCTACTTTAGGAAATTTCGTCCCGAAATTTAATTCTAGAGGAAACTTGTGAAGACAACTGTGATTGTTTCGCTTTTGAATGAATCCTCCGTTTCCCAAAGTAAAACTCTAGGTTACGTTTGGATTCTTAGCGAATCTGATAACTGCCAGAATGTCCTTGTTGCAGTAACAAAAACATGGGGTTTCGAACAACGGATAGGAGAATGTTTCCTATGAAGACTATTATAGGAAACTTGTGTGTGCTCGAAATCAGAGTCGGAGAATGCAAAATAAGATTGACATTGGTCAAGGTCCAGGACTTCTAGCAATTTAAATAACGCTATTTTCGCAATGTAATAAGGAACACTTATATATAGGAAGTACCAGCGGCGTATCCACCATGCCCTTTTACATTGCTCCCGTCTCGTTATTCTCATCACTATAGGTCTTAACACATGACAAAACTTGCTGTGGTTTCTGTGCACTGAATTCCATAATTATGTATGCATCCATAATTACGTAATTCCTTGCACAGTCCGCACAGTTCATCTCATAATGTGTAGGGTAAAATCAAACAAACATGAAATGACTTGACTAGATCACCAAGGGATCTTTTTAACTAGATCAATGAACGATCCTTTTAACCAGATCAACACATGATCTTCCTTAACTAGACCGTTGTATGATCTCTTTAAATAGACCACTTAAGGGATCTTTATAACTCGGAACCAAATAATCGTTTTGAATCAGCACTTTGGAATCCAAGGTTCTTACTATTTGCATAGAAGCCCCTTAAGGATTTACGATAGTACTTTGAGTATCCTTCTGAGAATCTAACATATGAAAATACGGAAGATTCCACCAGGACTTAGATAACGAGCTTTGGAGTTACACATAAACACAAAATCACCAAATTGTGTATTCGTTAATTTAGTTATTAGCTCGTTTGTGAATTTGAAGTACACTAGAAATCCAATCACGGACTTCAATTAGTACTTTAAAATGTCCTCGAGAATCTAACTATGAAGATAGGAAGATCTTATAAGGATTTGGAATTTGTTTCTGTCGTTTTATAACATTCGTATTAGGATAAATAAAGAATCCAATTAAGGACTTACGATAGCACCTTTATCAAATCAAAGATTTGAAATGGTACTTCAAGTATCTGATTAAGAATTGCACCTGTACTTTGTTTCTTAAAAGAAACTAGTACTTAGGATTTTTGGGGAGATCACAAATGATCATAGAATGAAGGAACCATACGAGTAGTTTGTTCTGGAAAGAACATGGTTCATTGGTGTTGATATTGTAGGGGTATGCCAACATACAATCGGATCAGTTTTGGAAATAAAATTGGAACAACCATTTTATTTATAATAACTGAATTGTCCCAAATGTCAAAAGATAACAAACAAAGGAAATACAACAGACTAATTGTTCCCTGCTGCGTTGTCATTTGCATTTGCCTCGTTTATGTTGAATACTCGTCCACGTGCTGGATTTGTATTAACAAGTCTTGGGCAATTGTTCCTGTAATGAGTAAGGTCACCACAGTTATAGCACGATCCAGGAGGAAACTGTGCTCGAACAACGGCAGGATTTGCAGCATTTTGGTTTTGGATAACATGGCGACATGTATTGACCAAATGTCCCAATCGCCCGCAGTGGGTACACTTCTGACACGGTGTCTGATTTACATGATGACGGTTGCATTTGTTGCACAAGGGTGCAGTACCAACATAGTTCTTCCTAGCACGAGGCTGTGCTGGTTGATTTGGTGCAACCTGATCATTCTGAGCGACTACTGCGAAGTTTTGTGAAGCCTTACGCTTCTTCGACTTCTTAGAGGACTCGGTCTGTTTATCCTTTGGTTTATCTTGTGCTGTCTTGTCAGATGGTCTTGGATCGCCTTTTCGGAAAAGCTTACCCTTCCTGATTTGAGATTCAGTCAGGGTGGCAGATAGTTCAATGGCTTGTCTGACGGTAGTAGGGTTGCTACCAGTAACAATATCCTGAACTGGGTCAGGAAGACCATCGATGTATCTTTCAATCGCCTTATCCAAGGGCGTAACCATGGTAGGACATAACAGACTCAATTCCTCGTATCGATCAGTGTAGGCTCGATGTTCACCGCTGTCTTGTTTAAGATCATCAAATTCACGTTCCAAAGCCCTAAGCTCATGACGAGGACAGAATTCCTTCATCATTAGAGCCCGAAGCTCTTCCCAGGTTTGTGCCATTGCTACATCGGCACCTCGATCCCTCATTATGCCGTTCCACCATGTGAGTGCTCTTTTCTGGAACACACTTGATGCAAACTCAACCTTTCGCTCGTTTGGGCATTGCACATGACGAAATGTGCTTTCGAGACTCTCAAACCACTGTAGGAGCCCCGTGGCCCCTTCAGACCCAGTAAATGTGAGTGGCTTAGCTGAGTTGAATGTTTTAAAGGTGCACGGAACATTGTTATTGTTTGCCTGATTTATCTGGGTGATAAGGTTCGGGAGTACAGCAGCGAATTGTTGAGTGATTAAGGCTGCCAAGGCGGCATCCTGAGCTTGATCACGTCGAGGAGGCATATTCTAAAAGAGCAAAGAAACACGAGGGAAAAACAAGTGAGATGTCATTGGATATTCAAAACTGGATGTTAAGAATATCGACAAGGCATAAGGATTGTGACCATTTGTTCGTTACTTAAAACAAACAAACGACACTGTGACAAATCAAAGTAAATGGGTCAACATAATGTATCACTGAAGACATGCTCGCCTATAAGTGAACACTCACCCCAAGAGTTCCCAGGTAAGAGTGACTGGTCCGATACTGCGGATTTGTACGAACACTCTAGCCTTAGACAGAAAACTCAGGGTACAGGCATTCACTCTTCCAGTTTGCACGTGTTCACATTATTTAGACTCAAACTTTGACGGGATTTTGAAAACTCAAAAGGCACAAAGCTAAAGATGAATCAAACTGGAAGGGTTCAAAACCTAGTAATCAATCATCCAAGGATAGGTGATTAATTTTCGAAGCGGATTCGTTATTGTGTTCTCGTTGTGGTTATCACCTAAGGATAGGTGACATGTATTGTTTTAAGACTAAACACAAGATAACTTGTGATAGGGTCCTAGGAAGGTTATAGTCTAGGTCAAAGCATTACTAATAACCTAATTCCCTATAACCATTGGCTCTGATACCAACTTTTCTGTCACACCCCGACCACGTAAAACAACAAAACGTGGCGGAAACGTCGGGGAGTGTTGTAACAGAATCATTGTTTCACAACCATGGATTAAATAGTTTTGTTTTATTGAATTATTGAACTCATTGTTTTAGTACAACTTAGATAAATACAATAATTGTTTCTCAGTTTTAAAGTCGCTAAGGCACAAGTCCATCCTATGTGTAGCATGCATCATCAATCATCACATAGCAGTACCTGAAACATATATGAAAATAGGTACGTCAGCATAAAAATGCCTGTGAGTAACATAGGATTTTATGAATTAGATTCATGGCTTTGGATAAAGGAGGAAAAGGTTTTATGTTTTCAAAATAGCCATGAATCCAATGTAAAAAGTTTTGTTTCTGAAAACGTGTCGTTTTGTAAAAGGGTTTATAGTATATACAAAATATACTTTGGTTTTGGAAAGTTTGTATAAATAGTATAACAAAGTATACTTTAGTTTTGAAATAGTTAAATGGATAGTATATCAAGATATACTTTAGTAATTAAAATAATAGTTTCGGTAGTATATCTCAAGTATACTTTGGTTTAAGAATAAAAGTATTGGTAGTATATCAAATTATACTTTGGTTTGTAAATAGCATATCAACTATGCTTTGGTTAAAAGTAGCATATCAACTATGCTTTAGATAGTATATCAAAATATACTTTAGTTGAAAATAACAAAGTTGGTAGTATATCAAACTATACTTTGGTAAACAGTAGCATATCAAACTATGCTTTGGTAAATAACAAAGTAGTATGTTAAAACATATGTTGGATTTTGTACTTAGTATATCAAAATATACTTTGGTAGATCACATTTGAGAGCACATCAAACTGTACTTTTGTAGTATATCAACATATACAAAGAGAGTGTGATTTGGTATTCAACAAAGCCTTAGTGTATCAAACTACACTTTGGAGACTATAGAAATACCACGAAGGCAATTTCTATTTGGTTTAAATTTGGTTTCTGACATTCCATACAACAGGAATGGGGTGTCTAGTCCTATAGCGCTATATCATACTACCAATCGGCTGGGTGAATGTATAAAAATAGGTACAATCCAACAATTAGTTTTATAAGTTTTGGAAAATCATTGTTTAAACCATAGGAAATCGTTTAATTTGTCAAAAGGATATGTAATAAGCATGTATAATCATGTAGTTTAAAATCAGGAAAATAACAGATAGGCATATATGTTTCACCCCAAAACATTTGAAAACTGTAAAAGAGGGGACTATGTACTCACTTGAGATTGCAAGTATCCTTGATTAAGTGTCCTAACAAAGCTCGGGAAATCAAGGAATCAAGTGGCACCTAGTATGGATCACTATGTTAAACAATCGGATCTTAAATCGGGAGATAGGATAGAATGAGGTTCTATAAATCAAATGAGTATTTGAACTCATATGGTATGATTCAATAGTCCCAACATTCTGATTGGAAGGCCTACCTAAGTGCTTTTGACCCGTTTCGACACATTATGGTAACATAAGCCACTATAATGCGTCGTTTGCGTAAAACTAGGTTCGGATGGTTAACTATGTGCTATGTCAAGTCTTACATGCCCAATTATCCCTAAACATGTTACTAAATCAGATTATATGTCAAAAATATGTTCACATAATCAAAATACGGATTTTAGCTTCAAAAGGGCATTTTGGTCATTTCCTATGGGCATACAAGCTAACTAGCATACGACTAACCAATCCTAGGTGATCATAAGGTTATAACCTCAGTGGTTATTCCCTATGAATCTATGATCACTTACTAAGCTTGGTCGGATCCTAAAGATCGACCAAACGGGTCGGGTTCGGAAGTATAAGCGGTTGTTTAGACCGCTTACCTTACGACCCTAAACAAGCACAAACTAATAGTGTCGAGTTAGACATGTCAAAACATGTCTAACCTACTGATTTGGTATCAAAACAAAGTGTTTTGATACCCTAAAGTAGTTCCGTTGCAAAATGCGTGCTAAAACGCATTTTGACCGAAACTTTGACTCGACACTACAACTAGTTAACGTGGTAATCAGCGGCTATAATCACGAAGGATTATAACTATCGTGATTACAATCACGTTTCAAAGTTCAATTGAACTTTGACTTGACCAATTGATGGTCAAAACCGAAAGTCAAACTGTTGGCCAAACTGTTTGACTTTCTGCACTACATAAGGAAAAAGCAAATAAAAGAATGAAAGAAGGCTCACTTAAGGTCCTTGCTATCTTTTCTACAAGAAAACAAGCTCCCAATCAGATGAGAAAGCTCCCCAAAGCAGGTTAGAGAAGAGAATAAGAGGAAATGAGCAAAGAATGAGGAGGTTTAGCTAGCTATTTATACTTGTTGATGAAGAACAAGATCAAGACATGTGTTTTTCTTAGTCATTAAGCATAAATCCTAGCCATACAAGTGTAATAAGCAGGTGCAAAGCCTTGGAGAGGTGGTAACTTGGTTACCACACAAAGAAATTGCAAGATTGGCCCCTGAAATTACAAACTGTTGCTGAAAACACATATTCTGCCCAGATGAGGCACTCGCGTAGCGCTAGGGCATAGGCCTTAGGGCTCGCGCTACGCTACGGCGTGTCTGATTCAGCAAAGTTTCAAAAATGGCAGAAATGGTCCCTGCACGCGTTTAAAGCCTTTTTCGATGCGTTTAAACCCCGTTAACCTCATTTCAAGGCTCTAAAATGAAGTTAAAGCATAGGGGACTCAAAACATGCTCAAAAATATCTCGGATGTCGGTTCGTTTGATCGTAAAATCGCGTTGTTCGGTTAATTACGACGGAAGTCGTAACGAACGCAAAATCGATCCAAATTAAGCGACGAATGGAATTTTTGCATGGCGATCACTAAAATAAAAATATTTTAGTGTGTACAAAAATTTTGGATGTCCAGATGTGTCCAGAACGTAAGATATGCGCGAAAATGCAAACTTACGCCGTTTTTGACACTTTTAGTCCCTGAAAGATCACATAAGCATGTTTTCGCACACCGAACCACTCAAAGCTTGTTTCTAAGCTATGATTAGGTTATATATGGTATGTTTAACTTATGATCAAGTTCCGGACTATTCGTTACCTTACGAATCGGTATAGTTTCGCAGTTTTACGCAATTAGTCCCTGCGATCGAATAAACTTGTTTTTGCCATACCAAACCTTCCAAAACTTATTTCTAAGTTATGTAAAGGTCATTTAAAGTATGTTAAGCCTATTTCACTATTCCGGAGTGTTTGTCGCGCTAAACTGATTACGTTTACGCACCAGTGCGCATATAACTTTCCAGAAGGCGATTTAAAGCTTGGAATTGAACAAGAATTGATATGTGCAAAGGATACACATATTTATACAAATCCCAGGTATGAAACACAATGTTTCATAGGTTTGGCATTTGTTTGGTGTTCGTGGTGATACAGGTGTCACAGTCTCCCCTACTTTAGGAAATTTCGTCCCGAAATTTAATTCTAGAGGAAACTTGTGAAGACAACTGTGATTGTTTCGCTTTTGAATGAATCCTCCGTTTCCCAAAGTAAAACTCTAGGTTACGTTTGGATTCTTAGCGAATCTGATAACTGCCAGAATGTCCTTGTTGCAGTAACAAAAACATGGGGTTTCGAACAACGGATAGGAGAATGTTTCCTATGAAGACTATTATAGGAAACTTGTGTGTGCTCGAAATCAGAGTCGGAGAATGCAAAATAAGATTGACATTGGTCAAGGTCCAGGACTTCTAGCAATTTAAATAACGCTATTTTCGCAATGTAATAAGGAACACTTATATATAGGAAGTACCAGCGGCGTATCCACCATGCCCTTTTACATTGCTCCCGTCTCGTTATTCTCATCACTATAGGTCTTAACACATGACAAAACTTGCTGTGGTTTCTGTGCACTGAATTCCATAATTATGTATGCATCCATAATTACGTAATTCCTTGCACAGTCCGCACAGTTCATCTCATAATGTGTAGGGTAAAATCAAACAAACATGAAATGACTTGACTAGATCACCAAGGGATCTTTTTAACTAGATCAATGAACGATCCTTTTAACCAGATCAACACATGATCTTCCTTAACTAGACCGTTGTATGATCTCTTTAAATAGACCACTTAAGGGATCTTTATAACTCGGAACCAAATAATCGTTTTGAATCAGCACTTTGGAATCCAAGGTTCTTACTATTTGCATAGAAGCCCCTTAAGGATTTACGATAGTACTTTGAGTATCCTTCTGAGAATCTAACATATGAAAATACGGAAGATTCCACCAGGACTTAGATAACGAGCTTTGGAGTTACACATAAACACAAAATCACCAAATTGTGTATTCGTTAATTTAGTTATTAGCTCGTTTGTGAATTTGAAGTACACTAGAAATCCAATCACGGACTTCAATTAGTACTTTAAAATGTCCTCGAGAATCTAACTATGAAGATAGGAAGATCTTATAAGGATTTGGAATTTGTTTCTGTCGTTTTATAACATTCGTATTAGGATAAATAAAGAATCCAATTAAGGACTTACGATAGCACCTTTATCAAATCAAAGATTTGAAATGGTACTTCAAGTATCTGATTAAGAATTGCACCTGTACTTTGTTTCTTAAAAGAAACTAGTACTTAGGATTTTTGGGGAGATCACAAATGATCATAGAATGAAGGAACCATACGAGTAGTTTGTTCTGGAAAGAACATGGTTCATTGGTGTTGATATTGTAGGGGTATGCCAACATACAATCGGATCAGTTTTGGAAATAAAATTGGAACAACCTTTTTATTTATAATAACTGAATTGTCCCAAATGTCAAAAGATAACAAACAAAGGAAATACAACAGACTAATTGTTCCCTGCTGCGTTGTCATTTGCATTTGCCTCGTTTATGTTGAATACTCGTCCACGTGCTGGATTTGTATTAACAAGTCTTGGGCAATTGTTCCTGTAATGAGTAAGGTCACCACAGTTATAGCACGATCCAGGAGGAAACTGTGCTCGAACAACGGCAGGATTTGCAGCATTTTGGTTTTGGATAACATGGCGACATGTATTGACCAAATGTCCCAATCGCCCGCAGTGGGTACACTTCTGACACGGTGTCTGATTTACATGATGACGGTTGCATTTGTTGCACAAGGGTGCAGTACCAACATAGTTCTTCCTAGCACGAGGCTGTGCTGGTTGATTTGGTGCAACCTGATCATTCTGAGCGACTACTGCGAAGTTTTGTGAAGCCTTACGCTTCTTCGACTTCTTAGAGGACTCGGTCTGTTTATCCTTTGGTTTATCTTGTGCTGTCTTGTCAGATGGTCTTGGATCGCCTTTTCGGAAAAGCTTACCCTTCCTGATTTGAGATTCAGTCAGGGTGGCAGATAGTTCAATGGCTTGTCTGACGGTAGTAGGGTTGCTACCAGTAACAATATCCTGAACTGGGTCAGGAAGACCATCGATGTATCTTTCAATCGCCTTATCCAAGGGCGTAACCATGGTAGGACATAACAGACTCAATTCCTCGTATCGATCAGTGTAGGCTCGATGTTCACCGCTGTCTTGTTTAAGATCATCAAATTCACGTTCCAAAGCCCTAAGCTCATGACGAGGACAGAATTCCTTCATCATTAGAGCCCGAAGCTCTTCCCAGGTTTGTGCCATTGCTACATCGGCACCTCGATCCCTCATTATGCCGTTCCACCATGTGAGTGCTCTTTTCTGGAACACACTTGATGCAAACTCAACCTTTCGCTCGTTTGGGCATTGCACATGACGAAATGTGCTTTCGAGACTCTCAAACCACTGTAGGAGCCCCGTGGCCCCTTCAGACCCAGTAAATGTGAGTGGCTTAGCTGAGTTGAATGTTTTAAAGGTGCACGGAACATTGTTATTGTTTGCCTGATTTATCTGGGTGATAAGGTTCGGGAGTACAGCAGCGAATTGTTGAGTGATTAAGGCTGCCAAGGCGGCATCCTGAGCTTGATCACGTCGAGGAGGCATATTCTAAAAGAGCAAAGAAACACGAGGGAAAAACAAGTGAGATGTCATTGGATATTCAAAACTGGATGTTAAGAATATCGACAAGGCATAAGGATTGTGACCATTTGTTCGTTACTTAAAACAAACAAACGACACTGTGACAAATCAAAGTAAATGGGTCAACATAATGTATCACTGAAGACATGCTCGCCTATAAGTGAACACTCACCCCAAGAGTTCCCAGGTAAGAGTGACTGGTCCGATACTGCGGATTTGTACGAACACTCTAGCCTTAGACAGAAAACTCAGGGTACAGGCATTCACTCTTCCAGTTTGCACGTGTTCACATTATTTAGACTCAAACTTTGACGGGATTTTGAAAACTCAAAAGGCACAAAGCTAAAGATGAATCAAACTGGAAGGGTTCAAAACCTAGTAATCAATCATCCAAGGATAGGTGATTAATTTTCGAAGCGGATTCGTTATTGTGTTCTCGTTGTGGTTATCACCTAAGGATAGGTGACATGTATTGTTTTAAGACTAAACACAAGATAACTTGTGATAGGGTCCTAGGAAGGTTATAGTCTAGGTCAAAGCATTACTAATAACCTAATTCCCTATAACCATTGGCTCTGATACCAACTTTTCTGTCACACCCCGACCACGTAAAACAACAAAACGTGGCGGAAACGTCGGGGAGTGTTGTAACAGAATCATTGTTTCACAACCATGGATTAAATAGTTTTGTTTTATTGAATTATTGAACTCATTGTTTTAGTACAACTTAGATAAATACAATAATTGTTTCTCAGTTTTAAAGTCGCTAAGGCACAAGTCCATCCTATGTGTAGCATGCATCATCAATCATCACATAGCAGTACCTGAAACATATATGAAAATAGGTACGTCAGCATAAAAATGCCTGTGAGTAACATAGGATTTTATGAATTAGATTCATGGCTTTGGATAAAGGAGGAAAAGGTTTTATGTTTTCAAAATAGCCATGAATCCAATGTAAAAAGTTTTGTTTCTGAAAACGTGTCGTTTTGTAAAAGGGTTTATAGTATATACAAAATATACTTTGGTTTTGGAAAGTTTGTATAAATAGTATAACAAAGTATACTTTAGTTTTGAAATAGTTAAATGGATAGTATATCAAGATATACTTTAGTAATTAAAATAATAGTTTCGGTAGTATATCTCAAGTATACTTTGGTTTAAGAATAAAAGTATTGGTAGTATATCAAATTATACTTTGGTTTGTAAATAGCATATCAACTATGCTTTGGTTAAAAGTAGCATATCAACTATGCTTTAGATAGTATATCAAAATATACTTTAGTTGAAAATAACAAAGTTGGTAGTATATCAAACTATACTTTGGTAAACAGTAGCATATCAAACTATGCTTTGGTAAATAACAAAGTAGTATGTTAAAACATATGTTGGATTTTGTACTTAGTATATCAAAATATACTTTGGTAGATCACATTTGAGAGCACATCAAACTGTACTTTTGTAGTATATCAACATATACAAAGAGAGTGTGATTTGGTATTCAACAAAGCCTTAGTGTATCAAACTACACTTTGGAGACTATAGAAATACCACGAAGGCAATTTCTATTTGGTTTAAATTTGGTTTCTGACATTCCATACAACAGGAATGGGGTGTCTAGTCCTATAGCGCTATATCATACTACCAATCGGCTGGGTGAATGTATAAAAATAGGTACAATCCAACAATTAGTTTTATAAGTTTTGGAAAATCATTGTTTAAACCATAGGAAATCGTTTAATTTGTCAAAAGGATATGTAATAAGCATGTATAATCATGTAGTTTAAAATCAGGAAAATAACAGATAGGCATATATGTTTCACCCCAAAACATTTGAAAACTGTAAAAGAGGGGACTATGTACTCACTTGAGATTGCAAGTATCCTTGATTAAGTGTCCTAACAAAGCTCGGGAAATCAAGGAATCAAGTGGCACCTAGTATGGATCACTATGTTAAACAATCGGATCTTAAATCGGGAGATAGGATAGAATGAGGTTCTATAAATCAAATGAGTATTTGAACTCATATGGTATGATTCAATAGTCCCAACATTCTGATTGGAAGGCCTACCTAAGTGCTTTTGACCCGTTTCGACACATTATGGTAACATAAGCCACTATAATGCGTCGTTTGCGTAAAACTAGGTTCGGATGGTTAACTATGTGCTATGTCAAGTCTTACATGCCCAATTATCCCTAAACATGTTACTAAATCAGATTATATGTCAAAAATATGTTCACATAATCAAAATACGGATTTTAGCTTCAAAAGGGCATTTTGGTCATTTCCTATGGGCATACAAGCTAACTAGCATACGACTAACCAATCCTAGGTGATCATAAGGTTATAACCTCAGTGGTTATTCCCTATGAATCTATGATCACTTACTAAGCTTGGTCGGATCCTAAAGATCGACCAAACGGGTCGGGTTCGGAAGTATAAGCGGTTGTTTAGACCGCTTACCTTACGACCCTAAACAAGCACAAACTAATAGTGTCGAGTTAGACATGTCAAAACATGTCTAACCTACTGATTTGGTATCAAAACAAAGTGTTTTGATACCCTAAAGTAGTTCCGTTGCAAAATGCGTGCTAAAACGCATTTTGACCGAAACTTTGACTCGACACTACAACTAGTTAACGTGGTAATCAGCGGCTATAATCACGAAGGATTATAACTATCGTGATTACAATCACGTTTCAAAGTTCAATTGAACTTTGACTTGACCAATTGATGGTCAAAACCGAAAGTCAAACTGTTGGCCAAACTGTTTGACTTTCTGCACTACATAAGGAAAAAGCAAATAAAAGAATGAAAGAAGGCTCACTTAAGGTCCTTGCTATCTTTTCTACAAGAAAACAAGCTCCCAATCAGATGAGAAAGCTCCCCAAAGCAGGTTAGAGAAGAGAATAAGAGGAAATGAGCAAAGAATGAGGAGGTTTAGCTAGCTATTTATACTTGTTGATGAAGAACAAGATCAAGACATGTGTTTTTCTTAGTCATTAAGCATAAATCCTAGCCATACAAGTGTAATAAGCAGGTGCAAAGCCTTGGAGAGGTGGTAACTTGGTTACCACACAAAGAAATTGCAAGATTGGCCCCTGAAATTACAAACTGTTGCTGAAAACACATATTCTGCCCAGATGAGGCACTCGCGTAGCGCTAGGGCATAGGCCTTAGGGCTCGCGCTACGCTACGGCGTGTCTGATTCAGCAAAGTTTCAAAAATGGCAGAAATGGTCCCTGCACGCGTTTAAAGCCTTTTTCGATGCGTTTAAACCCCGTTAACCTCATTTCAAGGCTCTAAAATGAAGTTAAAGCATAGGGGACTCAAAACATGCTCAAAAATATCTCGGATGTCGGTTCGTTTGATCGTAAAATCGCGTTGTTCGGTTAATTACGACGGAAGTCGTAACGAACGCAAAATCGATCCAAATTAAGCGACGAATGGAATTTTTGCATGGCGATCACTAAAATAAAAATATTTTAGTGTGTACAAAAATTTTGGATGTCCAGATGTGTCCAGAACGTAAGATATGCGCGAAAATGCAAACTTACGCCGTTTTTGACACTTTTAGTCCCTGAAAGATCACATAAGCATGTTTTCGCACACCGAACCACTCAAAGCTTGTTTCTAAGCTATGATTAGGTTATATATGGTATGTTTAACTTATGATCAAGTTCCGGACTATTCGTTACCTTACGAATCGGTATAGTTTCGCAGTTTTACGCAATTAGTCCCTGCGATCGAATAAACTTGTTTTTGCCATACCAAACCTTCCAAAACTTATTTCTAAGTTATGTAAAGGTCATTTAAAGTATGTTAAGCCTATTTCACTATTCCGGAGTGTTTGTCGCGCTAAACTGATTACGTTTACGCACCAGTGCGCATATAACTTTCCAGAAGGCGATTTAAAACTTGGAATTGAACAAGAATTGATATGTGCAAAGGATACACATATTTATACAAATCCCAGGTATGAAACACAATGTTTCATAGGTTTGGCATTTGTTTGGTGTTCGTGGTGATACAGGTGTCACAGTAGAGAGTGTAGGGAAGTGAGGATTGTAGAACTGCGTCACTAGGTGATAGTTATAGTTACCGGATGTGCCTAAAATAAGTTTAAACACAAAATTCTGCACTATAAAAAAAAATTCAGCATTTAAGCTAACTAGTGAAGTGCAAAAACATGAGAAAATAATATTGGACACTTTCCAAAGTGTCGGGAATTCTTTGTGTCACTAAAAATAATAATAATAATAAAGACACCTTAAAGCTTTGTTAAGCACTTTAACGGATCAGTATCCAACCGAACAACCAGACTTTACCCGGGACATAAAAATATTGTCATTGACACTATTTTCCTTTTTCTGAACTAGTTAGGGTCCCCGAATACCCTAACACCCGTTGTAAATTACAACACACATAACAGCTAATCTTAAACACCAACTAACTAACTAAGCTCTAACTATCTTGTTCAAATCCAACCATGCCCCCCTTAACCCCCAACCGATTCGATTCCCATGAGGGGCCACCCTCTTACCATTTTGAATATTTTAATCCTTGTTGCCTTATATCTAGAGGGCACATTATCTAGGGGATAATTGGATTAAATGGATTATATATAACACCACTAGTTCACAACATTACATACATTCACTTAACTAAAAATTGCTCATCTCTCTCCCTTCTCTTGATTCTCGGCCGAACACCAAGCCCACAACCACCATCATTTTCAATTTTGATCAAGGCAATCTATTATCATACAAAGGTGAAGGATCACGTATAAGGAGGCTCGGTGCTTACGGATTGCCAAGGACCTCACCACAACGCTTTTAACCACCCATTTTTCGCCTAGTTTCTTCCCTAGACTTGAGCTAGTTGTAGGTGCTTCTAATCACCTTCTTGACCTTGTCTAAAGTGGTTAATAAGAGATTTTTCGGATAAAAATCATGAACATATAAGATCAAAGTTTAAAGTCTAGTAAAAATGATGAACATGGTGGTTAATGAGTAAATATTAGTGTAAAACTCTTGGATCTTGTTTTGTTATGATTCTTTTATGTTCTTTGATGCTAGTAGTAGTTCGGATCGTCATCTAACCCGGCTAAGTCATGTTCATGGAACATGAACTAGTGTATGTTTAAGTATGAAAGTGGTTAGATGATGAACACTACCACTTATGAACACGAACTTGGGTAAAAGTGGTTTTTCTTATAAAATAGAGTCCAAAACTAGTAGATATAAAGATTTACAAGTGGTATTTTCGAAGAACCAAGTGTAAAATGAAATCATATTTTAGAAGCCGGATCTTTCTTGAAACAAAGGTGTTTTTGTGAACACACAAGTGTGTAGACACTTGTGTAACAAAAGGTTAGATGATGAACACTACCACTCAGTATAGGACCGAGGGACAGTAGCGGTAGATCTATCAGGGTGTAGCGAGCCCAGCCCCAGGCCCATCAGAATGGACCTCGGGGTGACTTTGTACCCAACGCAAAAATCTGCTAGGTTTGAGTCTTCCTACTACACATCACACATATCAATGGCCTTGCAAACCATTGGTGATCTCTTCTTCCTTATTTGCTACATACCAGGATTTTTATAGTTACAAAGGTTTTACATACTCACTACACATGAACTCGCTCAACAATTTTTGTTGATTTTTCCAACTTACATGTATTTCAGGAAATTAAGGATCTGGCACGGTATGCTACGTTTCCACGCTGCGTTAGAGTTATGGGATCATCCTCGTTTATGGATTGCGACTTTTACCTGGACGAGTCGCAAGTCTTAAACGGTGTTTTAAAACAATGTTGTGGTATTTTAATTTTAAGACTTTAATCAATGGATGATCTGCATGGTTTTACTTTCATATAGCTTTGTTGTGATTAAGCTATGGTATTGAGAAGTCACACCAAATTAACCCACGCTTTCGCAAAGCCAGGTTGTGACAACCGCGAACTTACAAAGAGGCGCTAACTGAAGATTCTTGGGTCAATGCTATGCAAGAAGAGTTGAGTCAATTCGAGAAGTTAGGAGTGTGGAAGTTAGTAGATTTGCCTGATGGTCACAGGAAAATTAACACAAAATGGGTGTTTAAATGCAAGAGAGATGATCGAGGAGTTGTTGTTCGAAACAAAGCTCGACTCGTAGTTCAGGGCTTTAGTCAGCAAGAGGGTATAGATTTCACTGAAGTGTAAGTTCCCGTGGCTCGACTAGAAGCGATTAGAATCTTTCTGGCATTTGCATCGTGGAAGGGATTTAAAGTGTTTCAGTTAGATGTGAAATCGGCGTTTCTCTATGGGAAGGTTAAAGAGGAGGTATATGTCGGACAGCCAACGGGCTTCACCGATCCAATCCACAAAAACAAAGTTTATTTGCTGGATAAAGCGCTATATGGTTTACACCAGGCCCCAAGAGCTTGGTACGAGACATTATCTCAACACCTGTTAGCCAACAGCTTCATCCGTGGAAAAGTGGATGCCAGTCTCTTCACCAAAGAGGTCGACGGACATCTTCTGATAGTTCAGATATACGTGGACGACATCATATTTGGGTCAACAAATGAGAATCTGTGCAAAGATTTTGAATCAGTTATGAAGAAAAAATTTGAAATGTCATCGATGGGGGAGATGAAATTCTTCTTGGGTCTTCAAGTTGAACAGCTACCTGAGGGAATTTTCATACACCAGACGAAGTATGTTCATGATGTCTTAGAGAAATTTGGGATGTCAGGATCTACTCCAGCGTCAACCCCTTTAGCGACAAATCATGGGATAAACCCAGATCTCATCGGAGACAGGGTAGATGAAATGATGTATCACTCCATGATCGGATCGTTGATGTACTTAACTGCTTCAAGACCCGATATCATGTATCCGACGTGCCTCGCAGCACGGTTTCAGTCAAGCCCCAGAGCTTCGCATATGGTGATTGTGAAACGGATATTACGCTACCTGAAAGGAACTCCATCATTGGGGTTGTGGTATCCAAACATAGGCGATTTCACGCTCGAAGGGTATTCTGATTCTAACTACAGAAGCTGCAAAGTTAACGCAAAATCAACAACAGCGGGTTGTCAATTCTTTGGACCACGATTGGTCACCTGGCAATGTAAGAAGCAAACCTCTATGGCTTTGTCCACATGTGAAGCGGAGTATGTATCAGCTAGCAGTTGCTGCTCTTAGATCTTGTGGATCCAGCAACAGATGCGCGACTACAGTTTGTAATTTCTTAACACCCCTATCTTTGTTGATAATGAGGCAGCGATTAGTATTACGAAAAATCCTGTTCATCACGCTAAAACGAAACATATCGAAATTCGTCATCGCTTCATCCGAGATTGCTTCTAGAAGAAGTTGATATGAATTGAGAAAATCCACACTGACAATCAAAAAGCTGATTTACATACCAAAGCTTTTGACAAAACTCGTTTTAAATATCTTTTAAAACTAAATGGTGTGAAGCTTCTTTCGGTGTCGGATGGGATTATTAGTGTTGATGAGGATAACATTGGAGATGATGATGTTGAGAAACAATCTGCAATGGTTTGTCGATTTTTTACATGTTTTGGTATTTAGGGGGAGTAGATATATATTTTTAGAAAATACAAAAACAGTAAAAAATTCAAAAATCCAAAAACATGAGAAAATTTCAAAATTCAAAAACAATAGAAAACTGAAAAAGAGCTTGTGTAAAAAGGGAAAATGATAGTACATCGGCTTGACAGTTATGGTACGCTAAAGAAATGTAAAGTTTTAAAGTTTTTAAACAGTCTCGCGGATGATGTGTCGATAGGTATTTATACATTCAGTAAATCTTGTGTGGGATATAAACTTAAAATTCAAACTTGCTTATTTTGTGGGGAACAAATCTTGGATATATAGGTAACCCCTGAAAACTTGTTTGAAAGGTCCCTTTTTCTGAGACACTAAGTCCTTATACTAAGTGATATCTGGGGTATTATTCCGGGACTTCTGATTTTGCGGAAGCAATGGCCTAGTCCCCGTATAATACTTTCTGCATTGCTTGAAATATAGCACCGCCCTCAGCATAAAAATGATGAAGCATTGAAAAATGTTAATCATGTGCTGTTGAAGAAAAGATTCTCTAAAGGGAACACACCTTAAGTCGAACCGTCATCTCTCTGCTGAACGGAAGTTCTAACCTGAGCTCTGACGGTTTCGCATCTAACCCTTTTACAGATATCATCTGTGGTATACTCACCTGTAAGACTGAATATTGGGATCTGGATACGGGAGTATATTCAAGAGGTGGGACACACATATAAGTTTAAGTCTTTAATTCACCTAAATCGTATCCTGAGAAGATTAAAGTTTGTATAAAATTTAAGAGGATCAGCATATCGACAATCTAAGTGAATTGTTTAAGACTTAGTATGTTATCAAGCTTAACGGTGCTAGTATCTTGTCATTAGCTGATATGATTCCCTAACACGCTCACCAAAAATATGTTTGTAAATAGTTTACTTTCATTGCATTCTATTCCTGTAATTCATTTTCTAGTTTAGAAAATTTATTAAAAATCCAAAAAAGATTTTTCATTTCTGCTTTATTTTCCAACAAATCAAAGTGGAGAGTTGATCTTCAGATTGAGAAGGTTGGAGCAGATGCAGAAAGATTCTAAGCTGGATGATGAGTTAGGGGCTTAATCTGATAAATGAGAAAATGGAAAGTCAAAACAAGTTCATTAATTTGAAACTTGTATTTTTCAGAAAAATGTTTGAAAATGTTGAACAAAAATCAGTTTGTTTTGTCACAAATCAATCAAGGTCATTAAGTTGGACTTGGTAGATAAATTGAGTAATCAGGGTCATTAACTTGGACCTGAATACTTAAGTGGATTTCAAAACCTGATGAACATTTAATATATTTAAAAAAAAATTGAATAGATTATAATGTTAGCTGTTTGAGAAACAGGAAACAAGAGTGAAATTCCCATGGCAAAGAGAATGTTAAAGTTTGAACCAGAATTCAAGTCCCAGCTGATCGAGAAGGGGAGTCTGCGAAAGGGGGAGTCAGAATTCTAGATCAACATTCAAAGGGGAGATTGAAGGTTAGAGTTTGAAGATAGAAGATTGATGGAGGTTTTTACAATGACAAAGATAATTCAAGACGAAGAATGAAAGATCAAGACTAAAAACTAAAGATAGGATGCTAAAGACTTCGTCAACATCCAAGGGGGAGTCTGTTGATGCACTGATGTCTGTTAACTTCGTCTTTGTTGAGTCTTGTAATGTACTAGATAGATCAGGGCACGGAAATCGAGAAACCAAGTTTATGGGTAATTCCGCATGAAAGTATAATTCGGAATGGAATTATAATTTCGCACGGAATGTTAATTTCGCTTGAATGTATTTCCGCGTGAGTTAATTCCGCACGGAATTAAGTTTCGCGTGAACCGTTCATGCGGAATTACGTAGCCTACAAATACCTGTGTGCTTGTGTCATTTCGTACGGAATTAGTGTGTGAGAGCTGAGGTGCTACCGGATTTTTGTCAGAATTGTTTGTAAAAGCTCAGGAAATCAATATAAAGAGAAAATTAGAGGATAACAAGCTGTTTGACATCATCTACATTGATTCCGCCTTTGTATTTGATGATGAACTACTCAGACTGACTGTTTAGGGTCACACGTCGATCCAACAACTTTGCTAGAGAGTGTCAAAGACCTAAGACAGAGTCTTCGAGTCAAAGTTCAAATAACAGAAATGCATCAAACAACTCTGGCTCAAAAACTTTGATCTCTACTGCACGAGAGGGGTCATATGATTGGAGTGTTCATCTAGAAGCTGATGAGAATGTCACTCAGGCATTCATGGCAGAGATTGTACCAACTGATGGTGCTGAAGCTAAAGATGAGAATGCTGAAGCAAAAATATATGGTGAAGTTGACAAGGTGATTAAATCTGAAGAGGCTACAGATTATCAGACTACTGAAGCTGAAGAAGAAAAGAAAAAGTCTAATGATGAACAAGATGCTAAAGATAAGGATGCTGCATATAGAAGAAGGTAGCTGACCTTGCGGCTCTCATGGCCAACTTAGACAAACAAACTGGAGAGGTAAGTACTAAATCTGTTTGTTTAAGATGTCGTGAATTACATGGTGAAGTTGACAGGTTGACAAGACAAAACCAAAGTCTGGTGAATGAGATGTCGAACATAAAAGAATCAAACTTTTTCGTAAAAAGAAATGAGTCTATGTATTTGAAGAAAATTAAAGGATATGAAGCTGAAATTGAGGCTTTAACTTGCAAATTAAACGAATAATCATAGACTTAGCTCATGACACGATGAGTGAGAAAACAAAAGAGATTTCTGAAAAATATAAAGAGTTGTCAGATGCACAACTAAAAATCATTGAACTTGAAAAGAAATTAAATCAATTCAGAGATTCTTCTTTTGTAATGAAACACATGATGGGTGGCTACACTTTTTTTCATTTTCCCGCCCAAACTTCCACCCCCTTTACTCTCTCTCTCCTAGAAAAACCCTAAATATTCTCCTTCTCCTGTACCCCAATTCTCTCAAACCCCAATTCTCAATTTTGCTTCAATCATCATAGGGAAACGGTATGCTCTTCTCACTTATTTTGCTTCATCGAGGTAGTGATCTAAAGTCGTCGTCACTGATTTTGCTTAAGGAAACGGTATGCTCTTCTCTGTTTGTTTGGTTTGTTTAATTTTCTTTGTTATTTTTTATACTTATTGTCAGGATTTGTTAGGCTTAGTTGATGAAAATGCTGATAGAAACAGATTCCGGTGAAAGCTAGGGTTCCGGCGATGGTGGTGGTCTGAAGAGGAATGATGACAACGACATTGGTTGATTTAGGGTTTCTCCAGGGAGGTCTTATGATGGTTGTGGTTTAACGTGACAACGAAAGGGCGGCGGCTAGGGTTTCACCAGCACATAAATCAGTATCTTTCGATTTCATATTTGATTTAGATTATTCATATTTCTTTTTATGTTTATTTGTTTGGCATAGTGTTTTCAAGATTTTATGGGAATGATGTTGTTTGCTGACACTGATGAGATAGGTTTTCAAGATACACCTTTGGAAGGTAGTGTTTGTTTGATTAATCGATTGAATCTTTTGTGATTTGCTTTGTGGATAGGGTTTAACTCTTTCTGATTTTTTGCCTTTTGGATATGAATTAGTTTAGTTTAAGTTCATGGGATGATGTTTTCTTCATTTATTCAAGAATTAAGAGAATAGTTGTAGCTTCATTTTTTTATGGTGCATAAGCTAATATTTGTTAGAAATCTGATATGATTGTGAACATTTGGCAGATGTTTATGTCAGAGGCTATTTTTTTCTTTTTGTCATGTTGTTTAAGTGTGAGTGGTTTCATGTAACACCTCATAAAATCACGTCTAATGAAGTATTGACACGTGTAATGAACCTTAATGAAGTCAAACATTGAAATTTAGGGACTAATTTTTTTCGAAAAATCAAAAACTTTGATTATGAAAGGACTGGAAGAGTTAGCATACCTAAAATAAGTTTCTAAATAACCTCTCACGATGATTATACCCACAAATGAGCCACTTGTTGATCAAGTGTAGCCGTTTGAGTAATTAATTGAAAGTTTGCGCAATAAAGGGTTAAAAGCGTCAACATGTTAATTCTTACCTCTGAGTGACCTTTTAACCAACCGGGAGCTTCATGATATTTGATTATACTCTCGGGAATGCCAAATAATGGCCATCTAAGGTTTTTATACCTATAAGTAAAGTTACACGCAACTTTGCAAGTTAGAGGGACTAAAAGTGTCAATATGTTTAATTATACCTCTGAATGACCTTTTAGCGAGCCCGAAGCATCGTGATGTTCAATAATACTTTCAAGAAGGTCTAATATGGATTAGATGAGGCTTCAATGCTATTAAAAGATGAGATGCGCAAGTTTGCGCAATAGAGGGACCTAAAGCGTCAACTTTTGAATCTACGCCTTTCGGTGACCATCTAGGCAAACGAGAGCATAGTAATATTTAAGTATATGCTTGAGAATGCCCATTATGGGCCATAGAAGGCTTGGATATCATTAAATCACATTTCGCGCTACAATGCGCAATTAAAGGACTAATTGCGTCAAACTGCAAAAGTAGGTCGAATCGTATGGTAACGGACCTTCCGGAATATGTCCATAAGTTAAACATACCCTATTTATCCTTTATATAACTTAGATATAGGCTTAGAGGTGTTTGGTGCGCAAAAATAAACTTTTATGTCATGCAGGGACTAAAAGTGTCAAAAAGTGCATAAGTTTGCACTTTCGCGCATATCTTGCATTCTGAATATATCCAGACACCCAAAAATTTATGTAAGCACTAAGATATTTTATTCTAGTGTTTGGGTTGATAAAATTCCATTCGTCGCGTAGTTTGGATCGTTTTTCACGTCCGTCCGTGTTTCGTCGTAATTAGACGAACAACGTGACCGTACGGCCAAACGAACCGACATCCGACATGTTTTTGAGCACGTTTCATGTCCCCTATATTTAGGCATCATGTTAGAGCTTTGAAATGAGGTTAACAGGCCTTAGATGTGTCAGAAACACATTAATATGCAAGCAGGGACCAAAACTGCACTTTTGAAAGTATTGTTTGAGTTGTGCAGGCCGTAGGCTACGCCCCCTACAGCGTAGCCTACGCCCAGGTCTGGGCAGATTCATAATTTCAGCATTTTTGTCATTTTTCAAGGGCTTTTAGGTAAAATTCTCAATACCATGAGCTGGTTTTCAACACCCATTGTATTTAGAAACCTTGGGCACACATGGAGGGCCAAGATTGAAGCACGGGTTACGAGAAACGATGCTAACGGTTCTTGAAATCCTATATAAACCCACTTGATCTTGGCTTTCATTCACACCTCATTCCATTTCTGCTTGTTCTCTAATTATTGGAGGATCTTGAGCTTCTTGAGAACCTCCTTCTGCCTTTGGACCCTTTGTAAGTGTTCCTTCGTGCTTAGTTTAATTATTCAGCGTTTTAAGCCGAAAAGTCAAGCGTTTGCGATAAACGCTTTGACTTTTAAACGGCTAAGCCATGGTTCGCAACGAACATGGCTACATGACCGTAATTAGGTAGGTGATTAACCCTCAAAAGGGCGCCTCCTAATTACCACGTTTACTTAGTTTAATTGTCGGGTCAAATGAAAGTTAAACGGGTTAGTTTTAAATAAAATGCATAACTATTAAATTAAAAGTCATAAAATCATTTTTGCCACATAAATAATTTGGTAAATATTAGTTGAACATGCCTAAGAATGTTCAACCCGACAATTCTAAGTATAGGCTCGGTTCGGAACCGAAAGTCGCAAAAGTTGACTTTTGCTTTGATTTCAGTTCTGACCCGATTTAGCTTAGTTTAGATATGCCTTAGGATTCTATTAGGACCATATTATAGGTTAATATAACCCTATGAGGTTATACAACCTAGATCCTTAGTATCCTATTCATTGCAAGTTTCCGTTATATGTAGGGGTGTTCAAAAAAATCCGAATCCAAAACTGAATCCGAAATATCCAAAAATCCGAATCCGAATTATCCGAAATTTCGGATATCCGAAAATTCGAATTCGGATTCGGATAGCAATATTGGGAATTTTCGGATATTTCGGATATCCGATATCCGAAATATTAAACACTTTTATTTTATTATATTTTAAATATATATATATATAAGATATATTCTAGAAAACCCTAATCATGCACTACACTGCCCCTTTTCTTTTTCACCCACCCCCACGCACGCCTTCATCCCTCCAATGCTCTCCATCTCCTTCGACTATTGTTGGCTATAATTTGTTTTCGACATAATCAACTCTTTTAGGCTTGTAATCCTCGTTCAATTACCTGGTTTGGAACATCTATTTCACCACTGGTTTGGTATCTAACAAGAACCTCAATATCTCATCTTCAATTCGATGACTAGGGTTTATACATGTGTTTTATGTCAGTTGTTTAGTTTGAGATTTTCTCTTTTGTTAACAAATATGAATTTTAGAGTTTTCTGTTTTCATCGCATATCAATATCTCATCTCTCATTCATGGTGTAATATTTGATTAAATGGATATTACAGTACCATTAATCCCATATGAAATTTGAAGTTTAATATTTTAATTCATCCAATAAAGCTACTTTTTTAGTTATGTTTTGGAAATGGGAACAATTTGGATATATTCATTTGCTCGGTGCTTTGCTGTTCTTATGGATATTCATCCAATAAAGCCATTTTTTGAGTTACTTTTTGAAAATGGGAACAAAATTTTGATGTAATCATTTGTCCGATGCTTTGCTGTTCTGGAAACAGATTGTTTTTTTTAGAATTCAGATCCATGGATGAAACTTCCAATGATTAACAAGGTGATATTTGACTAAATAGATGGATAATCAGAAGTGACTTTTATTTTGAAATAATTTGTTTTTGAATTCGGATATCCGTTTCATTATCCGAATCCGTATCTGAATTTTCGGATATCCGAATTTCGGGTATCCGAAATTTCGGATACGGATTCGGATAGTAAAATTAACTATCCGAAATTTTCGGATATCCGAAATTCGGATATCCGAATTTTCGGATATCCGGTTTTGAACACCCCTAGTTATATGCCTAACTATTGACCGTTATGCCCTTTTGGCCATGAAATGATATTTTTGAAAATGAGAAAGAATAGAAACCTTTATTACTGATATATAAACATGTCCCTAAAATTTGACATCAGTTGGAGGTCTAGATTAGGAGTTATGCTCAATAGCGTAAATAAAAAGCTTTTTATTAATTAAACGACGTAATTAGCATATAACCTATCTAAACCCAATTTTTGATACCAAACTTTTTACCCACTGATATAAAATAATATTTTGGGATTTTTGAAGAGTTTTAATTATTTTTAGGCTGAGCATAACATAGGGTTTTAAGCTTGATTCGGTAATTGCCGTTTTGCCCTTTTGGGCTATAAAATGAGTTTTGCAAATCCTTTTGACCCCAAACCTTCTTCTACTAATCTAATATGATAAATAAAATATTTTGAGCCTTCTGGAATAATAAAAATATCAGCTTTTCTTTGAAAACCCAGAAATGGCTCTAAATCGCCTTTTTAAGCGTTTTTAACGCATAGTATGTATCAAAACTATTCTAAACATATAAGGGTTGATGCCTACTGATATATTCAGTAAATTTTTACATTTTAACAGTAAGGAAAAGTTTTAAACTCGGGTTTCCAATTTTGACCTTTTAAGCCTATGTGAAATTACCAAAATGCCCCTACGGTGCATAGTTTGGTTATAAATGATAAATTTCACATATATGTAATACCCTACTAATATAACTTAGTAAATTAAGTATTTTTACTAATCAAATCAGACCTGAACCTCGGATTAAATGACTAAAATACCCCTTCGGGGCATAAATTGGTTTTAAATTCATTTTGGGCATAACGGAAGGTATCTTACCGATATCACATCATATTTAAGGCATATTAACTTAGGAAACCTGTATATATCTTATGGTTACCCGTTACGCACGTTTCGCGTTTGGATCGGTTTATGTATCTAGTTTGCATAAAGTAACCGAAACGAGGCAAACCTTATCATTTTCACCTCAAAATCCAGAATGTGTTTAGTTTACCCATATTATACAAGTCTCCAAACTTGTCGGGTCTAAATCACATTCTAATCCAGTCTACACTTAATTGCGTTTTGAACCGTAAACCTTTCCTTAAAACTAACCGGTCTAAGCATAGGCTTAATTAAGACCCGTTAGGAATCTAATAGGTTATTAAAAACCTTTGTTACAGATTAGGAGCCCCAGTAGAAGTACGCGTGCTTGCTGATTTGATATACGGCTGGGATTGAATTTATATTTAGCTCAGGTAAATACTCTTAGCTTATTTTCCCTATACGGGCTTGGGATACGGTATTATAATAATACCACTTGGTCGGGTATTGAATGTTTAATCGCATTGTGATTAAATTATTGAGGTAACCCGCTTTAATCTGTCTTGTTTGAAATAAAGGCCTTTAGGGGTTAATGACCATGTCCCGGATATCCTTGGCATCATTGTATTATAAAATGGCCACGTCTTATGCATGGGGTGTAGACATACACCTGACAGTTGCATAAAGGAAACGGTATCTCACGCTCATGTGGGCCTATACTTGTGGTGTGTCTGTTAATCTTGACCCGGTTTCTACATCGGGCCCTAAATGTATAACGAACATGTAAATCTGTATACAAGATTATTTTTATATAATTGTCCCAAGTTATAAAAGAATTTTGTGCCTTGAGCATTCAAATCAATTTTCTAAACTATTTTCAAAATGAGTCAGTTAAATTGTATTTACCAGTGTAAACTGACGTATTTTCCAAAAAGGTTAAGTGACAGGTATTGTACGTAATTGGCTGGGAGCTCAGGGCGTCAATTGGGAATCTTGCAAGTTCTAGATGCCTAAAGTCTGTTGAATAGTGTTTATCTTTCTGTTTTAAGGTCTGCCTGTGGATCCTTTACATTCCGTTTGTAATACTTGGATATTACTTTATATCGGGTTGTAATATTTTATCTTTTGCTTCCGCTGTGCATTCATTATTTGTGTTGTTTGACTATGATGATATCAACTACGTCACGATACTCCCCACCGGGCCCACCGATGATACGTGGAAAATAGGGGTGTGACAGGTTAGTATCAGAGCCAACACTGAGTGAATTAAACACTAGCCTTTTGTGTTTAATCTCAGTTGCACATTCTTGAGTCTAGACAAAGAACTTAGGACTACACCTGATTCGCTTTTGTCCTTCAATTGTTTCCTTTGTTATTTTTCTGATTAGCCCCTGAATGGGCGAGTTAGTGCTGTTAGAAGTCCCGTTTAGGGCAACCTTGTACCTGTTTAAATTTTAAATGGAACGGTTATATTTAAAATAGCGTTCCTATTACAAGATCTACCATTATTATAAAATGGCAAAATCTAAAAAGGACAAGACCTAGCCCATGTGTCATTTTAAGAACAGGGCCAAGATGGCAGTTCCTCAAATAGATCCAGATCCTTATTAACATCTCAATTTAGGATTGTTCTGCTCTTAATATTAAAAAGAATCTTAAAGGTAAAACCTAGCCTACCTGTCATTTCGGACACGGCCGAGATGGTAAAACCTATTCAAAATACTTGTTAACATCTAAAAGCATGTTAACATTTTTTACAAACTGTGATATGATAAAATCACATAGGTCATCTTTAAATTGGGATATTTCAATTTCCCTTATTTAGATAATCATCCCTAAAATGATGGAATGGCTACGGGCCATACCTATAGTCCTAAGGGACAAAAGACAGTTGTAGTCTTTGACTCTTTGTCAAGAAAAGGTAATGAAGTATGTTCAAACCTGAATGCCTCGATTCTCTGAAATCATGGCTTATAAATTTAAAAATTGTCTTTGTGACTAGGCCTTTTGCGCAACTTTAATATCCTTAATGTTTTATAACTAGGATAAACTATAATGAAAATACTGATTAAATGTAACTAACAAATTAACCAATATGGTTTATATTATCATGGTTAATGAATCATTCAAAAATGATGATTCCATAATAAACTCTAAATAAATCATTGTTAATATTTATGTAGCAATCAAGCTACATGGCTGGATCAGATGAGGTTAACAGCCACCCGAAGGAGAACAATGACACTACCAGAGTTAATATAACTGGTGAGGAACTACAGGCATTGATAGATAATGTTGTTACTCGAGCTCTTGACAGACAGCATAATGAGTCAAGTGGTGCACACTCTAAGATTCCTTCTGTGGCTCGTAGTAACCCCCCTTCTAAAACGCATGAGTCAAAGGAGGACGATGCTCATCACTCATCAAATCAGAGGAGTGATCCGCCTAGACAGGTTGTGCTTAACCAAGAGCCACATGTTAAAGCCTGTTCGTATAAATATTTTGCCTCCTGCAAGCCCAGAGACTTCACAGGAGAAAAGGGAGCCATCGACTGCATGATGTGGCTCGAGGAGATGGACACTGTTGTTGATATTAGCGGATGTGCAGAGCAAGACATTGTGAAGTTTGTTTCACAATCTTTTAAAGGAGAAGCTCTAGCTTGGTGGAGGTCGCTAATCCAGGCTACTGGGAAAATCCCGTTGTATAATCTAACATGGGAACAGTTTGTTGCTCTTATCAAGGAAAGTTACTATCCTCAACATGAAGTTGAGAAAATTGAAACCGATTTCTTGGCATTGGTCATGAAGGACTTAGATTGCCAGGCATATCTTACAAATTTCAATACCATGTCTCGATTGGTTCCTTACTTGATTACACCGGAACCAAAGCGTATAGCCCGCTTTATGGGGGTCTAGCCCCTGAAATAAAGGCAAGTGTGAAGGCATCAAGACCTACTACGTTCAGGTCAGTAGCAGATCTATCGCTATCTCTCACACTTGATGTGGTCAGAAGCAAGGCTGCCAAAGCTTCTGAAGATGGAAAACGAAAGAAGGAGGATGAGGATTCTCATCACTCTGATAAGAAGAAAAAGGGGAACTCTGATCATAAGAAGAGTTCCGGGTTTAAAAAAAGGATAACCAGCAGACAAGTGAAAGGACCAGGTGCAAAACATGTAGGAAATATCACCTCGGGAAATGAAGATTTGAATCTCAGCCCCTACCTTGTGGAATCTGCAAGTCCAAGGAGCACAAGACCTTGGAATGCAAGAAGTTAAGGGACGCAACTTGTTATGGTTGTAACGAAAAGGGGCACATCAAGACTAACTGCCCTAGGAATCAGAAGAAGTCTGAAGAGGCCAAGAAAGCAAACGCATGAGTCTTCCAGATGAACACCAGGAGGCAATACAGGAGGATGATATCACAAAAGGTACCTTTCCTCATCAATGATGCTTATATGAGGATTATTTGATTCTGGCGCAGAAAAGTCTATTGAGGACAATAAATATTGTAAGCTGTTGTATCCGCCTATTAGAATCTTAGGCTTATAGCGCAAGGTAGAATTGGCCGATAACATTTAGAGACTGCTTCAGCAACCTTAGATGGATGCTTTATATCCAATAGGAAACACTCTTATCCTATATCCTAATGTCAAGCTTTCAAGCTATCCAAAATTATCAATATGATCAAGACAGACGTGACAATTAATCCCCTGTCAAAAAGGTGATGGACTAGGTCCAAATCTTAATTGTCATTAATGGTCTTTTATGGCCTAGGCTAAGAATGATTGATTATACACATATCTAAATGACGTTCATTGAGAATGTTCGTACTATATTAGCCTGAATGGTTTAACGATACCATAGTTGGTATATATTAGGTCATCATGATGATGAATAACGGATGTTTGATTGCAACTAATCGTTTTATTTGGTGTTAGGAACCAAATATCAAGTATGACAAACTCGGATAAGACAGTCGTTGATCGTGTTATGGATGATGCGACACATGCTAATGACACTACAATTGTGAACCTTAGAATTTCCAAAGATGTTCTTCAGACTATGATAGACGCAGCTGTTGGAAAAGCTGTGAAGAAGGCTGTGAAAAAAAGATCAAGGAGCCCAATGCTACTTGCTCCAAATCTCAACCAAGACCACCCTTCATTACTCACGAAAAGGATCTCGTTCGTGCCTCTAATATCAAGGGTGAACTAAAAAGGAAAAGGGAGGAAGATAACTCCCAGAGCTCTAAAAAGAAGAACAAACAAAAGTCCAACCAGAAACCTAAATGCAAGACCTGCAAGAAGCGCCATTATGAGAAGTGCAGGTACGAATCAAAATCCCAATCGCAGCCTAGGGCTTGTGGGATCTGCAAATCTAGCGAGCATAAAGCAATAGAATGCCAGAAGATAGGAGATGCGACTTGTTACAACTGTAACGAGAAGGGGCATATCAAGTCAAATTGCCCAAGGTATGCAAGGAAGCCTAAGGAAGTTAAGAAGACCAACGCTAAGGTCTTTATGATGGGTTCAAAAGAGGTCATACGAGATGACAATGTTATAACCGGTACGTCTTTATCAATGATGTATATGAAAGGGTATTGTTTGATTCAGATAAGTCATTTATGGATGATAAATTTTGTAAGTTTTTTTTCTGCTTATTAGAACCTAAGCATAACGTATGAGGTAGAATAAACGCTAAGAGTTCTGTTTTGAACAAGATACCAATAAATCTTTCAAAAACGATAAGTATAGCAAACTTGTAAAGTCTTCCATAAGAACCATAGATATTAAGTGTAAGGTAAAACTTACAGGCAGAAATCATAAGAACCATTTCTTCCATTCCTGTCGGAAATCTTCAGACGTGAAAAATTCTAGTGTACTCTCTCTCTCCAGATGAAGTGCATCATCATAAGTAATCGATATCTCTTAATCGCTATCGATTAAGAATACCAAATGGTATGACAAAAAGCTCCATATGAGGGCTGGTGTATCTTAATACGTTCCATAGATTGCTTCCATGCCTGATCAGTATGGAGGTTTAATGCATGGAACCACAAAGATATCCCAATGATAATATGATACTAAAAGTCAACTAATGGTATTCGAAGAAGATATCTAGAACGGAATTATCCAAGTAAATGTCTCTGACTAAAGGAATCCATAGACTCGTAATGTGAATATGTCCCGTATCTGACACAAACAATGATGGATGAACTGGAACATGAGATTTGGAAAATCTTTGTAATCTCCGTATGTTTTGATTATCTTCTCCAAAGATTACCCTATCTACCTCCTGAGGCAAGTAGAGTTAAGATTAACATCTCGTTTTGGGCTGGAGTATTGTGAAAACTCCATATTGATTATGGAATAATCGAAACCCTGATTATATAAGTTTTAAGATATAGGTTCATATAGCCCAACTTAGATATTGTAAAAGTTTGGTATCGTTAATTAAGAAAGACGGTTCATTTTGCTTAGGCAATGATTACCGCAACCCTATTTAGGCAACGATTAAGAATCGCCATCAAACAACCCAGGATCGTCAATTTGTTCGACTAACTGTAAAGATTAGCTATTCCTTAAGATTAGCTTTAAGCAGTGGTTGGAATACCCATCTCACCTTAAATAAGCTTTTCTATAATAGTTGTCATGTAAGTATCAAGGCTGCTCCTTTGGGGACCTTGTATAGATGGAATATTAAACACTTATTGTTAGAACAATAGATTGGTAAGTCCAATTATCAGGATCTGAAAGTTGCATTGGAGACAACAAATAAGATCGTTCGAATTCGTAATCATCTAAAAGTTGCCAGTAATCGGCAGAAAATTGAGGATTGATAAAAGTCGCAACCTTCTTAAGTCCTTAATAAGGAATAAGGTTCAATCGAAGGTATCGCCCTAAGAAGGGTGTGCTAAATCTTAAAATTCCTTAGGGTAAGATAAGCCCTAGATATGTATGAACATTCGGGAATTGAATGTAACAAAGGTCAATAGCCTATAAGCTAAAACCTATATAAGGAGCTTAGTGCAGCATGCAATGCGACCCACGCTGATGATTTAAGGATATGTTTCGCCAATAAGTCGAAACACATTATCACGTAATAATAGGCAGATTAATGAAACTTTATGATTGGACGAGAAACCCGTATCAATTAAGGATCGGCAGGTTAAGAAGCTCCAAAAGGATACATGTACCTATTAGAAAGGTCAACGGGGTGCCTTAGAGGCCCAAATGTACTGGGGAAAATTAAGTCCAATATTAGACAAAAAGTACTTCCAATACTTTAGCAAATCTCGAGGTCAAGATTTCTTTTAAGGGGGTGAGGATGTAACACCTAGTAAAATCACGTCCAATGAAGTATTGACACGTGTAATGAACCTTCATGAAGTCAAACATTGAAATTTAGGGACTAATTTTTTTTTGAAAAATCAAAAACTTTGATTATGAAAGGACTGGAAGAGTTAGCATACCTAAAATAAGTTTCTAAATAACCTCTCACGATTATTATACACACAAATGAGCCACTTGTTGATCAAGTGTAGCCGTTTGAGTAATTAATTGAAAGTTTGCGCAATAAAGGGTTAAAAGCGTCAACATGTTAATTCTTACCTCTGAGTGACCTTTTAACCAACCGGGAGCTTCATGATATTTGATTATACTCTTGGGAATGCCAAATAATGGCCATCTAAGGTTTTTATGCCTATAAGTAAAGTTACACGCAACTTTGCAAGTTAGAGGGACTAAAAGTGTCAATATGTTTAATTATACCTCTGAATGACCTTTTAGCGAGCCCGAAGCATCGTGATGTTCAATAATACTTTCAAGAAGGTCTAATATGGATTAGATGAGGCTTCAATGCTATTAAATGATGAGGTGCACAAGTTTGCGCAATAGAGGGACCTAAAGCGTCAACTTTTGAATCTACGCCTTTTGGTGACCATCTAGGCAATCGAGAGCATAGTAATATTTAAGTATATGCTTGGGAATGCCCATTATGAGCCATAGAAAGCTTGGATATCATTAAATGACATTTCGCGCTACAATGCGCAATTAAAGGACTAATTGCGTCAAACTGCAAAAGTAGGTCGAATCGTATGGTAACGGACCTTCCGGAAAATGTCCATAAGTTAAACATATCCTATTTATCCTTTATATAACTTAGATATAGGCTTAGAGGTGTTTGGTGCGCAAAAATAAACTTTTATGTCATGCAGGGACTAAAAGTGTCAAAAAGTGCACAAGTTTGCACTTTCGCGCATATCTTGCATTCTGAAGATATCCAAACACCCAAAAATTTATGTAAGCACTAAGATATTTTATTCTAGTGTTTGGATTGATAAAATTCCATTCCTCGCGTAGTTTGGATCGTTTTTCGCGTCCGTCCGTGTTTCGTCGTAATTAGACGAACAACGTGACCGTACAGCCAAACGAACCGACATTCGACATGTTTTTGAGCACGTTTCATGTCCCCTATATTTAGGCATCATGTTAGAGCCTTGAAATGAGGATAACAGGCCTTAGATGTGTCAGAAACACATTATTATGCAAGCAGGGATCAAAACTGCACTTTTGAAAGTATTGTTTGAGCTGTGCAGGCCGTAGGCTACGCCCCCTGCAGCGTAGCCTACGCCCAGGTCTGGGCAGATTCATAATTTCAGCATTTTTGTCATTTTTCAAGGGCTTTTAGGTAAAATTCTCAATACCATGAGCTGGTTTTCAACACCCATTGTATTTAGAAACCTTGGGCACACATGGAGGGCCAAGATTGAAGCACGGGTTACGAGAAACGATCCTAACGGTTCTTGAAATCCTATATAAACCCACTTGATCTAGGCTTTCATTCACACCTCATTCCATTTCTGTTTGTTCTCTAATTATTGGAGGATCTTGAGCTTCTTGAGAACCTCCTTCTGTCCTTTGGACCCTTTGTAAGTGTTCCTTCATGCTTAGTTTCATTATTTAGCGTTTTAAGCCGAAAAGTCAAGTGTTTGCGATAAACGCTTTGACTTTTAAACGGCTAAGCCATGGTTCGCAACGAACATGGCTACGTGACCGTAATTAGGTAGGTGATTAACCCTCAAAAGGGCGCCTCCTAATTACCACGTTTACTTAGTTTAATTGTCGGGTCAAATGAAAGTCAAACGGGTTAGTTTTAAATAAAATGCATAACTATTAAATTAAAAGTCATAAAATCATTTTTGCCACATAAATAATTTGGTAAATATTAGTTGAACATGCCTAAGCATGTTCAACCCGACAATTCTAACTATAGGCTCGGTTCGGAACCGAAAGTCACAAAAGTTGACTTTTGCTTTGATTTCAGTTCTGACCCGACTTAGCTTAGTTTAGATATGCCTTAGGATTCTATTAGGACCATATTATAGGTTAGTATAACCCTCTGAGGTTATACAACCTAGATCCTTAGTATCCTATTCATTGCAAGTTTCCGTTATATGCCTAACTATTAACCGTTATGCCCTTTTGACCATGAAATGATATTTTTGAAAATGTGAAAGAATAGAAACCTTTATTACTGATATATAAACACGTCCCTAAAATTTGACATCAGTTGGAGGTTTAGATTAGGAGTTATGCTCAATAGCGTAAATAAAAAGCTTTTTATTAATTAAACGACGTAATTAGCATATAACCTATCTAAACCCAATTTTTGATACCAAACTTTTTACCCACTGATATAAAAAAATATTTTGGGATTTTTGAAGATTTTTATTTATTTTTAGGCTGAGCATAACATAGGGTTTTAAGCTTGATTCGGTAATTGTCGGTTTTGCCCTTTTGGGCTATAAAATGAGTTTTACAAATCGTTTTGACCCCAAACCTTCTTCTAATAATCTAATATGATAAATAAAATATTTTGAGCCTTCTGGAATAATAAAAATATCAGCTTTTCTTTGAAAACCCGGAAATGGCTCTAAATCGCCTTTTTAAGCGTTTTTAATGCATAGTATGTATCAAAACTATTTTAAACATATAAGGGTTGATGCCTACTGATATATTCAGTAAATTTTTACATTTTAACAGTAAGGAAAAGTTTTAAACTCGGATTTCCAGTTTTGACCTTTTAAGCCTATGTGAAATTACCAAAATACCCCTACGGGGCATAGTTTGGTTATAAATGATAAATTTCACATATATGTAATACCCTACTGACATAACTTAGTAAATTAAGTATTTTTACTAATCAAATCAGACCTGAACCTCGGATTTATATTTGATCTCTTTTATAACCTTTTAAATGACTAAAATACCCCTTCGGGGCATAAATTGGTTTTAAATTCATTTTGGGCATAACGGAAGGTATCTTACTGATATCACATCATATTTAAGGCATATTAACTTAGGAAACCTGTATATGACTCTTATGGTTACCCGTTACGCACGTTTCGCGTTTGGATCCGTTTATGTATCTAGTTTGCATAAAGTAACCGAAACGGGTCAAACCTTATCATTTTCACCTCAAAATCCAGAATGTGTTTAGTTTACCCATATTATACAAGTCTCCAAACTTGTCGGGTCTAAATCACATTCTAATCCAGCCCGCTTAATCTTGCGTTTTGAACCGTAAACATTTCCTTAAAATAACCGGTCTAAGCATAGGCTCAATTAAGACCCGTTAGGAATCTAATAGGTTATTAAAAACCTTTGTTCCATATTAGGAGCCCCAGTAGAAGTACGCGTGCTTGCTGATTTGATATACGGCTGGGATTGAATTTATATTTAGCTCAGGTAAATACTCTTAGCTTATTTTCCCTATACGGGCTTGGGATACGGTATTATAATAATACCGCTTGGTCGGGTATTGAATGTTTAATCGTATTATGATTAAATTATTGAGGTAACCCGCTTTAATCTGTCTTGTTTGAAATAAAGGCCTTTAGGGGTTAATGACCATGTCCCGGATATCTTTGGCATCATTGTATTATAAAATGACCACGTCTTATGCACGGGGTGTAGGCATACACCTGACAGTTGCATAAGGGAAACGGTATCTCACGCTCATGTGGGCCTATACTTGTGGTGTGTCTGTTAATCTTGACCCGGTTTCTACATCGGGCCCTAAATGTATAACGAACATGTAAATCTGTATACAAGATTATTTTTATATAATTGTCCCAAGTTATAAAAGAATGTTGTGCCTTGAGCATTCAAATCAATTTTCTAAACTATTTTCAAAATCAGTCAGTTAAGTTGTATTTACCAGTGTAAACTGACGTATTTTCCAAAAAGGTTAAGTAACAGGTGTTGTACGTAATTGGCTGGGAGCTCAGGGCGTCAATAGGGAATCTTGCAAGTTCTAGATGCCTAAAGTCTGTTGAACAGTGTTTATCTTTCTGTTTTAAGATCCGCCTGTGGATCCTTTACATTCCGTTTGTAATACTTGGATATTACTTTATATCGGGTTGTAATATTTTATCTTTTGCTTCCGCTGTGCATTCATTATTTGTGTTGTTTGACTATGATGATATCAACTACGTCACGATACTCCCCACCGGGCCCACCGGTGATACGTGGAAAATAGGGGTGTGACATTTCAAGATGCATACAAACTGTTCGATGAAATGCCTTAACAAAATTAACAATAATATTACTCAAATTTCATTAAAATTGACCAGAATTTTTTAAGCTTTCAAAGCCATTGATTTTGTGATTTGCCGCCTAAACGATTTCTATACATACAAACCCAAGCGTTTTTACCTGGCCCATACACACTACTCTTTTTACCCGATCGCATCCTGTCTTTGTTTCCTATAAAATATGGCACTACTGTTTTAAAGCCATCGATGCAATCATATAATCCTTTGATTCTTTCGTTCGTATATGGCCATCTACATTTCTTTGTCTGTTTGTTTTTTTATTGTGTTCATATATGTATCGATTTGTGTAAGTAATTGTTGAACGAAGCCTTTGTATGGTTTGGTCTCTAATCCACTGTTTAGATTTAAAGTGGGTGTCTGGAAAACAAATATTTTGTGGGATAAGCAGTGTTTGATGAAGAATGAGCAGGGCAACAGCTATAATTGCCAAGGAGAAAGATTTCATTACTGAAAAACATTACATATGAGAATGAGAATTCACTTGAAGCAAGATTATGCTCAAGATGTTAGGGTATTCCTATCAACAGTAAAAGAAAAAAACAGTGATTGGTTTGGATTCGTAGGTTCTGAATTTATGTTTCTAGAGACATCTGGTGGGGTTGCGTCTAGCCGTTTGCTGCTTCTAATGGGGCTACTGCTGCATCTGATCTGTTTGCTAACGTTTATTATGATTAGATAGCTAAAGAAAACGCTGGCCTTGAGGCCCAAATTGAGAAGTTGTAGCAGAAAATCAGGAAAGAGATGAATATCAAAACATGGTTATTGGTTATCGGATATTCGGTACAATTTATAGACATTGATTTGAATTTGGTATTATTTATTCATTTGGTGATTGTAATAGGTAAGTTTTCTTCTAAATCTTTAATGTCTTTAATGTCTATCCTACAAATGTCGTGGTCGCAATGCCGTGGTCTCAATTGGAATCAAGAAACAGGTAAGTTTTCTTCTAAATCTTTAATGTCTATCCTACAACATGATGTTCTCTTCAACCTTTAGGATTTCATGTTGGATGAGTTTTTGTTGGTTGGAGAAGGTTCGACTTCGTCTACGACAGTGGCGATGTACCAAGTCAGATTTCTTTTTTTTTTTTACAGATGTTGTTAAGGGTTTTATTAATTATGTGGAATTTGTTTTTTTAAGGTCCCAAGATTGAGAAGAAGAGTGGCGATGGTGGTGGGATGAGGGTAAGTTTCAATAAAAAGGAACACAACAACAGGTCAGAAGATTTATTATTATTATTATTATTATTATTATTATTATTATTATTATTATTATTATTATTATTATTATTATTATTATTATTATCTCTCTAAGCTGCATGTTATCTGAAAATCGAACCATAAAAGTAATAGAGAAAAAGATGAAGCTGAATAATTGATTAACTTACATTATACCTTTTTATGTTTTGTAATTAAGTTAGCTTAAACAACAAGTTAAGGATTATGAGATTAATGGCGTCGGATTAGGGGAATTTGATGGATTAATGGAAAGGGATGGTAGACGCAACATATTGGAATAAGAATTTTATGGGGTTTATTGTTGTGATCTGCGTGTTTGTTGAGGTGAGAGAGGAGAGAGGGTGTGTAAAAGGAAGAACATGAATGTGGAATGTGGAATGTGAAGAGTGGGTCTCACATACGAGTTATTATACGAGTTATTGACTTTTATCGTCGCCAAATTATCGGGTTTGAAAGTAAGTTTACGGGACTGTTTAGTAAAAACCATTTTTATTTCTTAATATCCGATATGTTTTACAAATTCTAAAGGTAATAGGTGGGATAAAAGGAATGACAGGCCTACTATGGGAAACATCCTTAGTTGACCCAAATGAGGTATACATTCTAGCCACCTGTTAATATAATCTTCATATATATTTTTATACTTTGGGTTTTTTTTTCTTCTTCCAGAAATTAGGTTTTTTTTGTTAATGTTCAAAAATTAAAATTCTTTTTTCCCCATAAATTACTTTTTTCTGTCTAAGTGATTATGTTAATGTTATAATTAGCCAACATAGATGTTGTATTTCATAGTTTTGTTGCAGATTTACACGAGTTTACTTTGTAATAAGTCATTGAATTAAGGGTTTGTGTATAGCTTATTGACTTGAATAGAATGCTAATTGGCAGTGCACTAATGATGGAGCTTTTTTATTATGGAAAAGCTAAGGCTTCAAACTAGGTAAATTCTAATTATTTCTTTGAATTTCTTTCTCTATTTTACTACAAACGTTCACATGCTTCCATAGTTTTTTTTTTTAGTAAATCGAGCTAGTTCGTTTGATGTTATACGCATGATGGTGACAACAACGAGTTTATTTTCTTCAATTTTGTAGAACTGGTTGAATTTTTCTCTTTCATTAAGAACTCTTAAGATTTCAAAGCCATATGAAATATGAACTGGTTGTTTGATGATTAGGGTTAGTGATATTACAAAAGTGTAGAATTTTGATTATAAAACCTAGGCGATGCCATAGTATGGAGTTTTATGTAATTTTGGCTTCCACTTTCTTGATCACATGATCTCCTAGAGCACCATAGCTACAACTATTGCTGCCATGTCCTAATTAGTCTATTTTTTGTTGCTATTAAACGAGTTCTCCTTGTGTTGATTCTTTGAAAAGTATCATTTTGGGTTGTGGTGTATGTTAAGCCACTAATAGGAAAAAAAATACTTATTATCGTTATTGGTAATTAATTGGCTTTATTTTTTGTGTCAGTTTTCAGCCTAATCAACCAGCCCAGAAAAGAGCTGCATGAATTGCAAGCCTAATCCAACTACGGAACAATATTGAACGACGAAGTTCTTCAAAAGAGTCATTCTATCAAAGGTTAGCTTTTTATTTTCTCTAACATAAAAAGAGGCCAAGGCATTATATATATTATATATTAATGAAATTCGTTGATTATTGTGTTACATATGTAGGTATGGGGCGGCGTATGGGACGACGGAGGGTGGCGTTGGATGGAATCCATGGGAGTGATGAGGCCTGAGTTGGTAACGAAGTTGATTGCGCCAGTTGTTATAGCTGGAGTGTTGGGTATTTACCGTCTGATTATTGTTGTGATTATTCATCGATCGGTATTTATTTCTTTTAAATCCATATTCACACTTCATTCATTTCATCCTCTGATTGTATATGTTATTCTTTGATTGATTTATGTTTTACAAAGATTTCACATATTTGCATGTTAGTTTAACCGATTTTTCTCAATTTTGGGCATTATTGTTAATATTAGAAACCCTAATGTATATGTTTTGGTGTATATGTTTAAATGAATTCGACAGGTTTCGATGTTGTTTGTTTCGTTGTGCAGAAGTTAGTATACAAGATGACTATGTGTGTGACGAAAATGTTCATGATGCCTATGTCGTGCTGAATCAGGTAATATAATAGTTTATTAAAGATTTTTTTGTCTTAAGTTTTTTAGGCATTTTCATCATTGTGACATGTTTTAGGATAAATTGGAATGCAATTATGAAAGAAACAAGATATATAACGAAAGCAGAATAAGGATTAAAGGGTGTCTTCATGGGGTGCTGTGTATACTATCTACAAGTTCTCTTTTTATCAGGAAAGGTATGTTGCAACTATGATTGATAGTTTTTAGTGCATAGTCATGGTTCATATTCAGAATTGTAAAATGGATTTACTTTGTGATTTACTTCATTTTTGGGTAGTTTAGAATGTATCATTTTTAATTGAGAATAGTAGATAAAGAGGGCTGAGAGTGATTACAGTCATCGCCCTCCCTACGCCCTCTTAACAGTTTTTTTGTTATTGTTATGTTGTTTTTAGATGGTCCTTGGATAGTGGTTTGTTTCTCTGCTTAACTCCGAGTTTTGTATAGTGTTTGTGATTTGGGTCAGACTAATTTTGTTGATGGGTTTTTTATTTTCCAGGCAGCCGAGCGGTGACAGTTTTCGGGCTGGTGGTTTAATATTATGGATTTTGGAGGTGTTGGTGATGGTATTAGGGTGAATACAACCATCAGCTATTACATCTTTGTTTGATACATGTTAATCTGTTTGTTAATCTATATAATATAATAAATGACATGGATTTGAGCCACATGTCATGTTATGGTGGAGCTAGAGGCTGATTTTGGGAGGGAATGAATTCTAGACATTTGAAGGAGGCGGGATCCGTTTGTGATTTGGGTCGGACTAATTTTGTTGATGGGTTTTTTATTTTCCAGGCAGCCGAGTGATGACAGTTTTCCGGCCGATGTTTAATATTGCGGATTTTGGAGGTGTTGGTGATGGTATTAGGATGAATACAACTATCAGATATTACATCTTTGTTTGATACATGTTAATCTGTTTGTTAATCTATTATAATTCACTTATTTCTTTCTGATTTGTATGAATGATGTTTGATGAAACAGTGGTTAACCAGGGGTGGTTAATTCACTGGTCTCGTCAAGTAGGATTAATCCCTTCTTTCCGATGGTCGCCGGCCGGATCGTCCGCTGGTTGATCTCCTGCACAAGGAAACAAGCCGTGACTCGTAACAAGGAGGATGGGGTGGGGGGTGCTCCTTGTTACCACTCTCCGGCGTGAGAATTAGTAATTTGCTTGGGAAGCAAAGTGTGATAGTAGTAGTAGTGAGAGAGTTGTGAAGAGATACCTCAAACCTGGTTTGGGGTGGGTATTTATAGCCGAGGAGTGAAGGAGGTTGGTTGAGTTGACAGACTGACGACGCGCCGCCCTTATGCAGGTGTGTCAGGCTTGTCGGCTGTGGAGATGAAGCCACGTCTTACTGCGGTGTCAGTCTGTTGCTTATGTATGGGCTAACAGGCGACTCTCATTGGTGCCACTTGCTCTGCGATGTCAGTCCCACTTGCCTCGTGGGCAGGATGCGGTGCCGCGCCGCGTCGCTGCCTGCGGTAACTACCGTTGTTTCCGCGTTCTCACTCTGGCTAAGTTTGCGGGATGCGGTGCGAGGCCGCATCGCCACTTGTGGTGACTGTTGTTGTTGTCCAGATCCCTTGTATTGATGAAAACGTTCACAGGATGCGGTGCGAGGCCACATCGCTATGTGTACACCCATTTTCATACACCAGGTAAGGAGATATTCATAGGATGCGGTGCCAGGCCGCATCGCTTATGCCTATCTTTATTTTCCCATCTCTTGACAGATTGGATTCGACATCTGTGTTCGTGCATGCCCGCACGGACACAGATACGTTCTTGCTGGTGGAGGTTTTTGATAAGGGTAATGGTTACTCGCGGTCGTGCGGACGCGAGATCTGGGACCATACCCCTTCAAGTCCCCACAGTCTAGTGTTGCTCCTTTATGCAAGTTGCATGTGGGAGGAGTACTGGACTATGGTGTCTAGAAGGTAGCTCGTAGTTTGGAGAAGATTCTAGGCCATGTAGATGGCTCCTGCTTCTAGAAAATCAAGTCGGGATCCAGTAGAGTCATGTGACGTCTCTTCCGTACCGGTGAGCAAGTTTCGTCTGATGCGAAATTCTCAGCCTAGGGTTTTGATCTGGTAGTATGGTCTACCTTTTCCTGATGTCATCAGGGTTGGTTGCCACCTGTTGGTATGTCGAACCAACCTCTGAGATAGTGACTGAAGATGTCAGCAGGCTTCAAACCAACCTTTGTGACGGTGACGGAAGATGTCTGCGGTCGCAAATCTAGTTGTAACCTCTGCGGTAGCTGATGCAATGCTGTAAGTGCCTTTGCTCAAGCTCTATGTTCAGCAATTGGACATGTAATGAAGATCCCTACTTTGTGGGGTGTTCATGTTCTTCCAATTAGCTCTCAAATAACCGCACGTCCTTTGCGGTTACCTCGTTCCTTTACGTTGCTGGCCATATTTGGCCGAACAATGTTAGGTACTTGTGTCATTGTTGGCCATGTTTGGTCGAACAATGTGAATCTGAATAATGGTCAAATAAACATGGTCATAGGCATGGCTGTGCCCACCATTGTTTATTCTATCCAGCTCATAAGTGAGCAAACAAAGTCATAAGCAGACTTGTTACCACTATTCCTTCGCTTGTTGCTCAACGAGATCTCCTTAGATGATTGGAAATCTCGTCCGCACTTGTTCTGTAGCCACTTTCCTTCATGCTTCAAAGAGAAGCAGATTTCCTTGAAGTAGCTTCGTTCATCTGTGTGATGACTTAGTCGTGGCTCTTCCGTAGCTACCATTCGCGGAGCTGGAGGTGTGACCGCAGTGACTCATAAGTGTCTGCGGTTTTTTAACAAAAGACTCGCTTTAAAAGAGTGTTTTGCTTGGATGTAGCTCTTGAAGGATCAGGAGTCAGGGTTGCTGATGTGCGGTCGCGCATCATACTTATCCTTTTCCCTAATGAGAAGCTGTTTGTGCACCCTCTGTGGTTGTGAACCGGACACGAGGGATTTGAAGCTTGAAAATGCCTGAAGGAGTGCGGTTTGCTTCGTCCTGAGAAGCGGTTTTCGCAGTCTAAAGAACAATGCTGGTTCTGACACACCTGTGCGGGCTCGTGTGTGTCATCTCCGCATATTCCACGTGTGCTCGTGGGTATATGAGGATATTAGTTATACCTCTTTACATAATGTAGAGATATATATATTTGCCTTTTTTGAGGGGTATGTAAAAAACGACATGCGTTATGGGTTATGGTGCGGTATACCAGAGAAACCGCATGCCACTTATATTTGGATAACGTTGTCGCTTTTTTGTTGCATACGTGGCTGAACGCACGTGTGAGTTGGTGAAAGTTTGTAGGATTTCCTCGCATGTGCTGAAGCGAAAGGACGTTTGCACTGCCCAAGGTCATAAATGCACTGTAGCAGGAGTGTAAAAGTCGCTTTTGTCAGGCGCGTGGGCGGCCACTCGCACGTGGTAACCGTTAGTGGAACCGTCGCTGAACACGTGTCGTTGCATAACTCGCCCTTTTCAAACGTGATGATTCGGTTACTGCATTGCATTAATTGCGATGGGTATATAAGGGGAAACCGTTTGTGGTTTCCCCTCACTTGCTCGAAATTTCAAAAATTTTCCGGTAAAAGAAAGAGAGAACTCCTTCGTCTTCTCCGATCATTCGTTTGATTTTCCGGTGAGGTGTTTGAGTTTCTTGTGAACTCATCTTCTATCTTCTTTATTACATTCCCTGATGGCTGAACCATCTAATCCACACAATGCTGAGGGTGAAAACCCAGATCCCTCTTCGCCGGTGGCGGCGGAAGAGGATGAAGAAGGAGGTGGTGGCCCCGGCGGGGGCTTACAAGTGCTGAAGTGGTCGAAGGGTCAGTTCGATACCCTGATGACCGGTATTCGGATGCCCCAAGAGTATGGGGTTATCCACCCACAGGAGGGTGAGACCGGTACCGATGCTCCGGCCGGTTACGTCACCATGTGGGCTGATTTCTTCGTTGATGGTAACCTTCGGTTACAATTGACTGTGTTTGTTGCTGAGATTTTGGAGTATTACAAGCTCCATATCTCCCAACTCAGTCCGTTTGGTATGATCTGGATTCGGAATTTTGAGTATACCTTCCGTGCTCTCGGAATGGAGCCTACTATTAAAAACTTCCGGCGGTTTTACCAGTTGACTGTGAATACTGGTTTCTTTTCTTTTGGTCAGCGTTATGGTAGCCCTAAGCTAATGACCCCTCCCAAGGGTATCACAAAGTGGAAAACCAGATTCTTTTATGCTAAGGCTGCCGCGATCGTTGCGAGGATGACCTTTCGCAATGTGAACGAGACGATCCTTGCGGAGGATATTGAGGTTCCTAGTGCGAAGACGGTGGAGTGGTTCCCCAGGTTGCGGACCATTGAGTTCAAGAAGTTGGACAATTCGCAGTTGTGGGTGTTGCGGATGATGTTGACCAGGCCTGATAGGAAAGCAAGGCCTGTTTTGTGGGAGAAGAGTGGTGGTAAGTATTTTTACTCTTGTACGGTTTTCTTACTTCCTTGTGTATTACTGAGGGCATGTTTGGCTAAGCTTATTATAGTTAAAAAGGACTTTTGGGAAAAGGACTTTTTGAAAAGGAGTTTTTAAAAAAGTGTTTGGATTAGCTTATTGATGTAAAATGACTAAAATGGGCATTCTTTTAGATATAAGGGGGTAAAGAAGGGGTATATTGGTAATTTGTAGTTTGAAAAGTTAAAAGCTGGCCAAAAAGTCACAATATTGTGACTTCTTGAAACCTCCTTTTTCTTCTTTGCAAAAAGCCATTTCTAAAAGGACTTTTGGCTTAGCCAAACACAAAAACAACTTATTGGCTTTTTGATAAGTCAATAAGCCAATAAGTTGTTTTGAAAAGCTTAGCCAAACATGCCCTGATTTGTAAGTGTACTATCAGAGGACGCTGCCCTGTGGAGGATATTGGATCCGAACTTCACGGGCAAGGTTGAAATACTTTGGTGTGCGGAAGGTGAAGAAGGTTTTAACTTGACCATTCGCGACAACTTCCGCATCCCTGATCGCGAGGGATTGAAAGCACACATGCCGCAAGCCAAAGGTATAGTCTATAATCTTCTTACTTGCTTTGTAGAGTTCACCTTTCTGACTTGCTTGTTTGATGATTTAAACGCAGTTAATCTTGGGTCCCTGGGTGATTTTGAGGTGAAAGGTGTCCCCAAGAAGCATGTAGAGAAGAAGCATGTGGAGAAAACAGTGGGGGGTCACCACAAGAAAAAACCTGAGGCTGTTGATGTTCCTCCTTTGGTGCCGCAGGGGGCAGGTATATCTTGTTCTCGTTTCCACAGATACACCGATTACGTGGCAGTGTCTGACACCCTTGAGGGTTTGGGTGTTCCAGGTGGTGGTGCGGCTGCAGGTGGATCCTTTGCGGGTTACAAGCCTACTGATGAGAAGAGGAAGAGAAAACCGGAGGAGAAAGCTGCTGGTGCCGGTGAGAAGAAGCGTCCGCGGTTACAAACGAAACGGACAACTGTTGTCTCCCAGAAGAAGCCTGCGGTTGAGGCTGGTAAGTGATTCATAACCTTACAAGTGTTTTTCATTAGGCCTGTAATTGATAGTTATTTTTGTTTTGTTTGTAGAACCGCAAGATGAAGGTTTCTCCTTGTTTGATACTCCTTCCCCTACGCATGACGCGGCTGCGGATGCGGGGGTGGACAAAGGGTTTACAATAAACCCCTCTGCCAAAGTGGTTACAGAACCTTCGGTGCAGACAGAGGGTACTGGGAAGAAACCCGCGGCTCAGATCTTTGATACGGTGGATTCCCATGATAATCTGATCTCCCCATAGGACACTGATGATCTGAACCTGAAGTTTGCTGATGTTGAGAAGAAAAAATCCCCTAGTGCCGAGAAGACTTCCGGTTCCGCTTCTGGGGGTGCGGGTTTTGAAGGTCCTCCAATTCTGCCAGAAGAGTCTGAATTGGAGTACTACTACCGTACCTATACGGAAGACCGGGCTGTGAACTATCATCGTCCCCTTAGAGCATTATGCAAGGGAATAATATTTCAAGTGATCCTGCTGCTTGTAAGGAGATTTTGGGTGGTTTGGGCACCCCGTTTGAAATTAATCGGGCCCGCGCTTTGCCCCATGAGCTCCGGATCAACCAACTCTCCTCCATGCTTGTGGGGAGTTCGATAATGGCGAATGCTATTATTGAAGACTACAAGGTGTTGAGGCGCAAGGAGGAGGAAAGTGCTCGCTTGCGGACTGAGGCCGAAGCGTTGGTGAATGCTGCTCGGGAGGGTGCGGAGCAGCTTAAAAGGGAGAAGGCTGCTTTTGAGTAGTATAAGTAGACCGAGGAGTGGGCTGCAACTGCTGGTCTTAAACAGGTTCGTACTCTCGCCAAGTTTCTTTCTGATGAGCGCAAGAGTTGGAAAGAATCACTTTCTGATGAGCGCAAGACTTGGAAAGAATCTTGGGCCAAACAGAATGAAACGTTGTTTCGTGTTCGCCAGGAGCTGACTAATGTCAAGGCAGCGAATGCTGCTTTGGTCAAGGAGAAGGCCGCAGCTGACGCGGTTGCCGGAGAGGCCAAGGAGGCGGAGGCCCGTGCTGCCAAGGCTCTTGAAGAGGCAAATGCGGACCGTACCAATTTGAACAAAACTGTTGAGGGCCTCCAAGTATGAGTTGTTTTTGCTGTTGAACTTGTACCTTTGTTTCACAAGTATGATTGAGTATGTTTATACTTGTTTTCTTTGTTGTTGAAAGGCTGAAGTGAAGAACCATGTGACGATTCTTGCGGAGGTCACTCCCCACGCGACCGAAGTTAAAGCGCGGGCAAGGGAGGCTGCCGAGGCTAGAGATAGCCTTGTTTCTTCATTCGATCAGCTTAAGGCCGATCGTGATTGGATGCGTGATCACGGTATTGGGCATGTAAGTACTTGTTTCCTTTGCTATATTTTTAGGTTTGCCTTTGCTAACCTTATTGCTTGTATTTTGCAGATTGTTAGTGCTATCCTTGACGCACCTGAGAACGCAACTGGTGTAGAGGAGATTAGGCTGCGCGCGCGGGAGGTTGGTTTTCAAGCTGGCTACAACCGATGCATCAGTCATATCAACGTTTTATCTCAAGGCAAATACACCGATGAAAGGTCCGGGTTCCATGGCGTAGATACCGAAGCGCGTCTTGCTGCCGCTCTTGCAGCGTACAACAACATGTCCATTTCCGCCCTTGAAGAACTTGATAAATGCTTGGACGTGGAAGACTATGTGGACCGCTTGTGGTTGTTGTATAGTGATGATGAAGAGGAGGAAGAGACCGCTGGTGATGGTAAGGGCGATGCGGGTCCCAGCGGTACAAAAAAGGACTAGGTTAGCCTGCGTGCCCTTTTTTGTTTCCTTGATGTAAATGTTAGAAACTTTTATGTAAATCTCTTATGCGCCGTGTAGGTGTAGAAATTTTTTGAATATAAAGTTTTAACTGTTTTGTGCAAGTTGTACAAGTGTTTTTACTACTTGCATGTTTGAACTTGTATGAGTTAATGTTATTGTGAATAGCATTAAGTCTGAATTTGCCTTTTTCACATCTAGGTGATATGCAAGTATGTGTGGCTCAAAGTATGTAAAAAAAACTCTTTTACTTTCTTTGTGTGAGCGCGTATATGGATGACTCTGTTGGTTGTAAAGCGTAGACACTTAATGTTTTGCCTTTGCTGGCCTATTACAATATTTGTGTGTGGTCACCACTTTGTGTGGGTATCGCGAATGAAGATTTTGCCAATATGTTTTTGCAGATACCGCAAAGTGGAACACGCATTTGTAATAGAAGGAAATAAACAATATTGAATTGAATTGTTCACTTATTTATTTGCAAATGGTCTGCGGCCCGATAGGTTACATGGAAAATATAAAAACATGGCTTACATGTAACAGCGTCGAAGCTGTTGTGCATTCCAAGTGCATGCAATAGGTTCGCCTTCTAACGTTTGTAGTTTGTACGCGCCTTTGCCCAGGACCTCTTGGATGAGGTAGGGTCCTTCCCACTTGTGGGCAAGTTTCCCTGGGCGTTCTACGTTAGATGCTTCATTGTCGCGAAGGACGTAGTCTATTGGGTTGAAGGTACAAATGCGAACACGTGCATTGTAATACTTTTCAAGTTTGGTTTTGTACTTGGCTTCGTTGATTGCTGCGTTTTCACGCCTTTCCTCTAGAAGGTCCAAGTCAACCCTGCGTTCAACCTCATTGTCTATTTTGTTGATAGCCAGTATTCGGGGTGAAGGGAGACCTACTTCAGCGGGGATTACTGCCTCCGAGCCATAGACCAAGCCGAAGGGTGTCTCGCCGTTACTTGTCTTTGGGCTGGTCCTGTGAGCCCATAAGATACTCGGGAGTTCATCGACCCAGCCGCGTCTGTCTGTTCCCAACCGTGCCTTGATGCCTTCGACTAAACTTTTATTGATACTTTCTACCTGGCCATTCCCTTGCGGATGCTCTACTGAGGAGAATATGTGTTCAATGTTTAGTTCCTTTAGCCAATTTTGAAAGTCTTCAGCAGCGAAGTTGGTGCCGTTGTTGGTAACGATACACATCGGTAAACCGAAGCGGCAGATGATATGTTTCCAAACGAATTTCCTTGTTATCATAGCGGTGGTCGAGGCTAGCGGTTTTGCCTCTACCCATTTTGTGAAATAGTCAACAGCCACTATGATAAACTTTACCGCACCTGGTGCGTCTGGGAATGGTCCCACCACATCGATTGCCCATTTTTGAAACGGCCATGCGGTGGTGATGGGGATCAGGTTGTTCTTGGGGCGCAAGGTTTCGGGAGAATGCCGTTGACAATTGAAACACTTGCGCAAGACTTTGACCGCATCCAGGTGCATATCGGGCCAGTAGTACCCAACGTTCATAATTTTGGCCACTACCATGCGTGGGCCCGCGTGTATGCCACATATTCCGTCGTGTATATCTTTGATTAGATACGTGGCATCTTGGGGGTCGACGCACCGTAGAAGTGGCCCCAAGTATGATTTACGGTATAGAATACCATCTCCCATTTGATAGTGGCACGCTTTGTATTGCAATTTGCGCACCTCTGCTTTGCTTTCGGGAGTAACACCTGATTGCAAGTATGCAATGATTGGTGTCATCCAGGATGTTGTACCGTACTGGATGACATTGACCTGGCGTAAGGGTACTGAGGGATTTTGCAGAATCTCAATGCGTATCTCCTTTGCCAGGTGCTGGAAGCTGGTGGATACGAGTTTTGAGAGGGCATCCGTAGGTTTATTTTCGCTTCTGTTGATATGGCGGATATTGAAGGAAGTGAATTTTGATTTCAGTTGCAAGGCTTGTTCGAGGTAGAGGATCATGATATCCCCTTTTGCGGCATAGTCGCCGCACACTTGCCCTTAAGCTAATAGTGAGTCGACGTTTGCTTCCAAATGTTGGACGCCGAGTTTGACTGCCAGACGTAGCCCTGCCAGTAGAGCCTCATATTCTGCCTCGTTATTTGTGCTTTTGAAATCGAGGCGGATTGCATAGGTAAGCTCTTGGCAATCGGGGCTGACGAGTCGCAGACCCGCACCTGCACCATCGGTAAATAGTGCCCAGGTTTCTGAGGAGGATGGTGGTGGTGTAGGGTTTTGTTCGTGTTCGCATTCCGGAATGCAATTTGCCAGTACTTCGGCAACGAAATCAGCCAAAACCTGGCCTTTGATTGCGGGGCGCGGCTTATAGTTTAGCGTATGTGCGCCCAGCTCAATTGCCCATTTTGCTAATCTCCCAGAGATGTCGGGTTTTGATAGGATCGGGCCGATCCTGTAGTTGGTTAGCACCGTGATGATGTGGTTTGCAAAGTAACGTCGTAATCGTCTCGATGCATGCATTAGTGCGAGTACCAACTTCTCCATGATGGAGTACCTTGTCTCTAGGTCGTTGAGCATTTTGCTGATATAGTAGATGGGTGTTTGAACTCCCTCCCGCTCCACTATGAGTACCGCTCCTACCGCGTTGTCCGCGGCAGATAGGTACAAGATAAGTGGTTCTTTCTTGCGTGGTGCGGTTAGAGTTGGGAGTTGTATCAAACACTCTTTCATCTCCCAAAAAGAGTTTTCGGCCTCTGTGGTCCATTGGAATTACTTCTTTTTCAAGCAGTTCCACAGGGTTTTGATGAAAGGATAAGACCTAGCAGCATGATTGGCTAAGAACCTATTCAGTGCGGCTAGCCTGCCGGTTAGTCGTTACATTTCTTTCATCGTGGAAGGCGATGGCATGCGCTCTATCGCCTGAACTTTTTCCGGGTTCACCCTGAATCCATCTTTGGTTACGATGAATCCAAGGAACTTGCCTTCCTCCATTCCAAACGAGCATTTCCCTGGATTGAGCTTCATATTGACGCTTTGCAGAGTTTGGAATGTTCTTTCAATATCGGTGAGCATGGTATCCTCTTCCATGCTCATGACGACCAGGTCGTCCATATAGATTTCGACACTTTTGCTGATTTGATCACCAAAAGTGTCATTCATCAATTTTTGATAGGTTACGCCCGTGTTGGGCAACCCAAATGGCATTTTTGTATAACAGTAATTCCCGGTAGGTGTGCGGAATGTCGTTTTATCTTCATCCTCGATTGTCATTTGTACTTGGTGATAGCCTTTGTAGCAATCGAGGAAGCACTTCCACCGAAATGGGGCGAGGTTATCGACCTTTTCGTCAATTTCGGGAAGTGCGTAACAGTCTTTGGGGCAGGATTTGTTGAGATCTTTGTAATCAACACACATGCGCCAGCCCCCGTTCGGTTTTTCTACCATAACTAGGTTGGATAACCAAGTCTGGTACTTGACTTCCCGCAGGATGCCTGCGGAGATCAGCTCTTTGACCTCCTCATGCATCGCCTCGTTCTTTGCGGATCCAAGGTGGCATTGGCCTTGGATCACCTGCTTGATACCTGGCAAGGTATTCAAGAAATGTTGCGCAATTTCACGTGGCACCCCTGTCATGTCTGCGGGTGTCCATGCAAAAATACCCCGGTTTCTAAAGAGGAGCTGCTTCATACGTGCTCTGATGTTTTGGGACAAGGTGTGGCCCAACGTGATTGTTTGCTCTGGGTGTCTTGCGTTAAGAACCCATTTTTCTGGTTGGGTGTTGGGTGTAGGCCTTGCTATCTTGGTCGGACGCAGCTCGTCCGATGACATGACTTCTCTGCGTGCGTAGATTATCACGACCCCTGTTTCGGTTGGGAAACTGACAGCAGCGTGGGGTACGGACGTAATCATGTTGAAGTCGCCTTAGGACTCCCTCCCGAGAAGCACTTCGTATTTAGAGGTGTGAGGTAAAACCATGAATTTTACCTCTTCCGTTTGTGTGTGCCTTTCGTTGGTGAGGCGCATAGGAAAAGTGATTTGGCCCAGGGGGAATACGGTTTCCCCCGCAAATCCGGCCAAAGGGTAGTTTACCGCCTGCAACCGATCCTTGTCTTCTTGGTCGAACTGGTTGAAGCACTGCTCGTAAATGATGTCAGACGTACTGCCCGGGTCGATGAATAGTCGCTCGGTGCAGTAGTGAGCCAGGTAGCCTGTAATAACGACGGCGCGCCTGTCGCGCGGTCCGCCCCGGAATTTTGGAAAGACCACTTGCTAGTCTTTCCAGTCATTTTCCGGTCTTCTTGCCGCCTTGCGCGGCCTTCCTTTTCCTCCATTGATCATGTGAGTTAAAGCCACGTACATGGTCCTCTTACCCGTGGAGGTGCCCTCGTTGTGGGGGGTGATGTGCTTGATTTGTTTTTGCGCGGCTGGCAGCAGATGCTGCAGCTTCCCCTCCTTTAGGGCTCGCTCAATCTCCAGCTGGAGATTGATGCAGTTGTTTGTTATGTGGCCCGAGTCTTTGTGATACTCACAGTAGAGGGTGAGATCCTGGTTCTTCTTGGACTTCATCGGTTGGGGTGGTCGCAGGAATTGCACGCCCGTAAGGGGGACGTCGCTTAGCGATTGGTTGATCTCGGTCCAGTTACGATCCCGAGATTCTTTCTTCGACGCCCGGTTTTCACGCTGGGCGTTGATTGTTGCCCTTGTGTCGGGCTGGTTATTACGCGGGACATATGGTTTGGGATCGCTACCGTGATTCTATGTATCCCGGTTGCGCTTGGGCTCTTGGCGGGAGGGCTGGCCTTCCGCTTGGGGCTGTGCCTTTGTGACATGCGGCTTGAGGGACCGCTGAGTCTGGGCGTACGTCTTAACCGCAGCCATGACGTCTTCCCACTTCTTTGGCAAGCCTTCCTTGCCGGAGATGGTCATAACCATTTCTTCATCCTTGACGGCTCGAATGAAATGGTTGCGTGCCATTTGGTCTGCAACGCCGCCTATCTCCAGGCACTTTTTGTTATAACGGACGACAAACGACTCGAGAGATTCGTTGTCTCTGCGCCAGATGTTCATGACGTCCATAGAATCACGTTCGTGACGTCGTTGCTGGCTAAAATGTGCGAGGAACTTTGCTTGCAAGTCCTCAAATGAAGCTAGTGATCCCACTGGCAAAGAATTGAACCAAGCCCTCGCCAGACCCGTGAGGGTCTGGGGGAAAAACTGACACCAGGTGGACTCGTCCCACCTGCCCTTGCACCTTGCACCGTTGAAGATGTTCATGTGATCGTCCGGGTCGGACGAACCATTGTATTTCCCAATGTATAATGGGAATTTAGTAGTGGTGACATCGGCGTGGGCAATCTCCTGGGCGAACTTCTAGTTTTCGGCCGCAGATTTTGGCCTGTAGGGTTGGCTCTGGTGGCGCTTTGCGGCGCGGAGGTATGTGGTGCGGGGTTGAATGGGAGGAACATAATTGCGTCCTCCTGGTCTACTACTAGTAGCGTGGGACTCCCCGCCATATGTATGGTCGTCTGGATCGGTACGGCCATATCCTTCGTGGTGGGACTGAGGTCCCAGCCAGCTTTGGATGCCGGAGCCACGATGGGCTGTGGATTGCCGCCTGTTTTCGCCCTGAGGGCCCAGGCGGCTATGTATTGGGCCCTGCTGCGGGACCCGTATGAGGAATCATCCTCATTAATTGTGCGGACCTCACAGTAAGAGGAGCCGCGGTCTTCTCACCTACTTCGAGAGGCTGGGTGCGTGGGGGCCCTGCCATCGTGTTGTAAAATACGACCGGCAGGTGTATGCGGCGCCGGGGTAGGCCCGACTGGTACTTGCGCTTCTGCGCAAGCTCTGTTGTATGCTGCAGCCAACATAGCTTGTTGTTGGTCATACCAGGCATGGAGGTTCGTGCCTGGAGGTATCACAAAAGCGTACTATGACAGATCCTATGCGAACGTAAAGGATGCGCCCCCTTGCGTTGATGTGCCGATATGGCCAGTATTAGGGGGTGGAGGAATGGTCCCCGCAGGCCCTGGGTTTGCGGGGTTTAGGCTATCCCCGGTAGTGTTGTTTAGACGATCAGACATGATCCCAAGGAAGAAAAAGATGCGTAAAAAGTGCTAAGAGTAGCGGTGGGCGCCAATGATGAAACAGTGCTTAACCAGGGGAGGTTAATTCACTGGTCTCGTCAAGTAGGGTTAATCCCTTCTTTCCGAGGGTCGTCGGCCGGATCGTCCGCTGGTTGATCTCCTGCACAAGGAAACAAGCTGTGACTCGTAACAAGGAGGATGGGGTGGGGGTACTCCTTGTTACCACTCTCCGGCGTGAGAATCAGTAATTTTCTTGGGAAGCAAAGTGTGATAGTAGTAGTAGTGAGAGAGTTATGAAGAGATACCTCAAACCTGGTTTGGGGTGGGGATTTATGGCCGAGGAGTGAAGGAGGGTGGTTGAGTTGACAGACTGACGACGCGCCGCCCTTATGCAGGTGTGTCAGGCTTGTCGGCTATGGAGATGAAGCCACGTCTTACTGCGGTGTCAGTCTGTTGCCTACGTATGGGCTGACAGGCGACTGTCATTGGTGCCACTTGCTCTGCGATGTCAGTCCCACTTGCCTCGTGGGCAGGATGCGGTGCCTCGCCGCATCGCTGCCTGCGGTAACTATCGTTGTTTACGCGTTCTCACTCTGGCTAAGTTTGCAGGATGCGGTTCCAGGCCGCATCGCCACTTGTGGTGACTGTTGCTGTTGTCCAGATCCATTGTATTGATGAAAACGTTCACAGGATACGGTGCGAGGCCGCATCGCTATGTGTACACCCATTTTCATACACCAGGTAAGGAGATATTCATAGGATGCGGTGCCAGGGCGCATCGTTTATGCCTATCTTTATTTTCCTATCTCTTGACAGATTGGATTCGACATCTGTGTTCACGCATGCCCGCACGGACACAGATACGTTCTTGCTGGTGGAGGTTTTTGATAAGGGTAATGGTCACTCGCAGTCGTGCTGACGTCAGATCTGGGACCATACCCCTTCAATGTTCCTTTGATTTTTCGCATGTAACTTCTTTCCGATTTGTATGAATGATGTTCTTTTGATTTTTCCCATGTAACCAACCCTAAATTTTTGCCAGCAATAATCCATAACGGAATCAGGTTAGTAATATTTGGATTTTGTTTGTTATTTATCATTTGATATATTTCATTTCATATCATCGCCGAACCCTTTTCGTAATCATCTCTAGATCAAATGCATTTACTTGATATCTGTTTACATGTTCGATGAATTGTATTTTGTTAATTGTCTTTGTAGAATTGCCATTTTGTTAATGCTTATATCATGGAGATCTTCAAAAAGTTTATGCTCTTTTGCTAAAACTTTCTTCCTTGATTGTAAACCTTATCATTTGCTGTAGGTAAGGGATTACATCATTGATGTTATTTACGTTTTTCATTGCCTTTATAATTTTGATTTTTGCATAATGAATGACAATGATAACTCAGAAGCAATATATCAATATTCCATTCTCTTTTTCAATTTGTTTGTTTACCCATCATTCGTGTTTTTTGTGTTTTAAAATCACTGTTTTGTTCTTTTTGTTATATAAATCATAACTAGAGATAATACCCGTGAATTTCGCAGTGTTGAAAAATGATATGTTTGTTACTTTTAAAAACAAAATATGTTGCTGATCATAAAGAATCTGTACGCATGATCATAAAGACCGTGAATGTCTAAACAAAAAAACAAATGCCGATAAAACATTAGCAACATTACATTACAACTGTTTAACTCGATCTTGACGTCATAAACCTCGACCACTCCGGTCATGTTTTGAACAGACAACGAATGCAAGTTCTCAGAAAGTCCGGCTCTCCTAACAACTTCAGCACTTCAGCAGGCAAACGCTACTGTGTTGAATGAAAGCAAGTAATAGTCAAACATAATATAAGATAAATAGTACCCTATGTAATGAGAAAATATCACACCAGCCTGTAGTCCCCTTTATGAACAAATTGGGAAAACTCAGAATCTGCAACATCACCAGAATGTTTTCTTGGATTGGATGGAATCTGGTTGGAAAAACTCCAAACCGCGAACTACACGGTTTGGAAAAAATAATATGTTTTCGAGGTACTAACAAAGAACATTATACGTTTATGATGATCAAGTAACCAAGTAATATTATTTATTTATATTACAATGTAATTTATTTTAAAATAAAACTGTAATAAATAAAAAATCAATGTGTACCGTAGGAATTGGTAAAGGATTATCAATTATCATGCAAAATGATGTTCTAAATTCTTTAGTTTGATCATGAAAGTAGTAATTGATCATGAAAATATATTAACATAGTTGAAAGTATCACGTAACAAAATAGTTTTCTTCTTTAAAGTTTACTCTTTGAAGTTAAAAAATTTCACTCACCCCCTCTAGCTATTTTTGCGATTCTTTTCACTATTCCTTTCATTGCGGTATATATATATATATATATATATATCCACACACACACATAAGCGTGGATAATTAAAATTAAAGGGTTCAGAAGTTGGACCCGTTTTGTCAACAATTTTAATGTTTCAGAAGAAGACGAAGACGATAAAAGCTACATTACGATAACCGAAAAGAACTTTACTTTATGATCATAAAAGTTATATCGATCTATGATAATCTCTACTTTTAAATAAAACAGTACATGCCCTAAAAGACGTTTTGGGGGACAAAACCAACCCAATCGACCTGTTCTTAAATTAATGAATCAAAATTGGCTGCCTACAAAATATCGAAGGGACACAAAAAATTGAACCATGATGCAAGTAAGAACTCGAAAAAAAACATCATTTACTTAAAAAGACATTACTTACTCTTGGTTGAGACGTGTTTATTCTCTTCGGCACATCATCGTCGTTGATATCTAATTTCCTTCCCTTGTTAGCAACAATGTTCCCCACCTCTTCCCCTTGTGGTTCCTCTTTTCCTAACCTTATATTGCTGCATGCTCTGGTTATTATCCTTCAACAAATCAAAGGTTTAAAATTTACACTTACAAAAACAAATACAAAAAACAAAACAGAAACAAAAACCATAAACAAAAAAATATTAAAATAATGATGTAGTTTACATTGAAAGAAGGTCCACCAGCTAAGAAACCATCAATATCTTGTTGCCCTCCCAATTCCTTGGAGTTGGAACCATTTCATAGATCGAGCAAACATATATATTATAATTTAAATATAAATATAAACTTTCAAGATAGAAAATTTATAAATAAATTGACAAACCTCCAAAGATAATTTAGGTTGAAGTTGCCACATCAACCTTGGAGAAAGCATGTATGCAGTTTAGCCTCCTACAAACTATAAACTATTTCACTAACAAATGGATATGAAACTTTCATATATTAAACATAGTGCTTCATTAAATCTCCGTGTCATCGTAAATTAACTTTGATATGTGGGACCCGTTTACTAATATTATAATTTTGAAGCATTCACTAAAAAGTCATAAGTTTGACCTGTTTATTAGAGTAGCTCACAGTTCTAGTTCTCTTCAAAACATGAAAACTTTGTCAAGACGAAAATTGGACTTAACATTCAATGTTATCTCTAGATAATATATTTTTGTATATTATATGACATAACATAACTTATCTTGAAGCTTGTCTGTTGGGTCCTGAAGTTACTCAATTCATTGAACCCCTTATCTCAACCTGGTTGAGGTAAGCTAAAAGATACCATAGAAAAATGTAGCGTGATAAAAAGATGCCAGGGAATGCAAAACAACATATAAAGTTATGACAACAAAAAAACATACCTCTTGTTCAAGTACTTTTGCTCAAGATGCTCAGTTATCATCCCGATAAAAGCAGCAAGCTGGCCCACAAACCAACTGTTAAAGCTAATTAACGTAATTCCAGTTAAAGGATTTTGCTATAAATGACTAAAAAAATGAATCAAGAAAACAACTAAATCCATAAAAATGTTAACTGAATTACCAATATACCATTATGCGCTTTACAATGTAGATGTTCTTTACACCATATTCCAAATTTGTTGAAGGTTGTTTCTATGAAAAGCCACCCAAACTTCTCCAAATCCTCCTTGATCAAGTCTTTTTTTAGTATGTATCTGTAAAAAGTTAAATAAAAAATTATCAACCACATAATGTTAAAACGATTAGATTGTTAATAAAAATAAACCTTGTATTAGGATTGGTGCCCTCAAAAGAATCTGGCCTCTCTTTGACTTTAGGAATAATGCACTGGTTTCTATCCCCACCACGGTGCTTAGTTACCGGTCCACCTAAATTTATAGAATAAATTATAATTATAAAGTGATTATAGAATCCATACTTATTGTTTAAGTTGCATGATGAATATTTGCAGCCATTAACTGACATGCGTAATCATAGTTATGGTTAGTTGGATTACTCAACATTATTCAAGTTATTTCTAGTTCTTTAACTGTGTTTGCACCGTAGTTGATATCATTGCATACATGGTTACAGGAGTTTTTACAATAGTAATATAATCTTTGAATTTAGAATCAAAGGAGGTTGTTGTATGTCACACCCCCAGAATCCACACGCGGAGTATCACCGCTTGGAGGCGTGACTGACCAGGATCAAGCCACCAATCATATTGAACATGTAATTAATAAGTAAAAGTAAATGTCATTCAACCACCAATATGAAAGGTGTTCAAAATATAAGTATGTTATCACTGTTTAGCGGAAGCGTAATAATAAAACCCAACATAAGTAAAGTATGGAATGTCATAAAGTATTTAACGAAACATCCACAATCCGTGCCCACAACGACCGCGCCTCCCGTGCAAGCTCCAATAGTACCTAAGGTCCTGCAAGGCATGTAACAGAGAGTCAACAACTAGTTGAGCGAGTTCACAGTTGATAGTTCAGTAATCGTAATAGTATAGTATGCCTTATGTTCGTTCATTAAACCATGTATCGTATTAGTTCGTATCGCGACCCTCTAGGCATGTATGCGAAGATTAGGGGAAGTTTCCTAAGTATTCTAGACTAGGTATATTTGTATCCCAGCCCACCCGGCATGTGTGCGAAGTTTAATGTACAGTTCGCGGCCATTCCAGGCATGTGTGCGAAGTTTAGTTCTATTATCGCAACCATTCCCCGGCGTGTGTGCGAAGAGAAGTATACGTATCACTAGTCTAGCAGCATTTCATCCATAACCTTCCTCTCCCGAGGACAATATCACTAAGTTCCATTAACTAGGTAAGTGCAAGCCAATCATCCAATCCCATTCCCAACCCCGGGAATCCCATGCTTTGGTAAGAGTGTAAACTCACCTTGGTTTGCTCGGTATGCTAAGTATGTGCTCACAGTTAATCAGTCACGTCCTAAGGTATGCACGTATACATAATCAGTTGGTATTCATGAAGTTCGTGCATGTATATTCAATCACCGAGGAACACAGATCACGCAGTCAAAAACCATACAAGTTATGCACAATATTAAACCTTAGTTAACTAGCTCAGTTAAGTCTTAACAGAAATAAACCAAGTCAAGTCAAGTTACTGTGCAGTTAAGTTACCCCTGACGAAACACCCATGTTTCGTCGTCACCCTACCTCGGCGAAACGCCCATTGTTTCGTCGTGATGTCTCCGGCGAAACACATTCTGTTTCGTCGTGACCCCATCGGCGAAACATGTTTGATTCATCGTGAATTTCGTTTCGTTCCAAGTATCAGTTACGAGTTGCAAAACCCTAATTCAGCTAGAACAGCCGTTACTCTAATATCGATCATCATCATCATACAGAAATCATTCATACCGAACATCATCATCAAATTAACACATGATTCGCAAGTTATAACTACGTAAGCACAGATTCATGACAGTGACCCATATTGATTCGTATCCAATCAGCATGATTAACAAACATCCTACCAACATGAACATCATTAAATCCCTAATACACTTCAATTCGAATCCGTTTACTAGGATCCCTAAATTAACATCATGTTTCGCATAGAATTATATAATCGACCAATCATGCGTATTGAATCAAAATCATCCTACACGTATACTCACATCCGTTCAAGAAATCAAGCATACACAAAACATGTTTTAGAGAAATCACAGAATCAAGAATTCAGTTTAACAAGCACGCACTAACCGAGATAGAGGATATGAAGGTTTGATCGCTAAGGAGACTCGGGAGTGCACAAAGCTATCGTCACACAGAAAATTCTCCAGGGTTTTGGTTCTTGGAAAAGTGAGACGAAGTAAGTTGTGCCGTGTAACTTATAAACATTTAATGTGCTGGGCCGTGACTTGGGCCTCAACGAATCGGCGGGCCGGCGAAACAGCCTCTTTCGTCGAGTGGTGCACGGCGAAACATAACCTGTTTCGTTGAGATTAAAGTGACGAAACAGACTTCTGTTTCGTTGGGTTCTTTCATGGTTCACATAGTTAAGTATTTCAGCAAATTTCACATCATAACACGTTTGTCATAACACAGTGTGTACAGTTACAAGTCAAACAAGTCAAATAACTAAACAGTCAAAGTCAACATGCAATAAATGCGAAAGGGAAAGTCGGAAACTCGAGTTGTCACATTGTAAGCATCAAATCTGGACTCTGGGTGACTCCCAACGTGTTCCTCTTTGAGCTATTTATAAGTAAACCATAGCCCTTAACCCCTTATTGACCCATTTATAATTAAATGAGTAAGGTCTGCGCAAAGCGGGAGCTAAATCAAGCAACGGGTACCCCTTATGAAAGTAAATGGGTCAATCGTTGAAGCTTTGAACTAATGAAAATACTATAAAGCTTAACAGAAAAAACAACCTGAAAAAGCAAGAAACTTATAAACAAATAGCTAAAAATGATCCCAATTCATTATTTCTCATGCTTAGTTTATATCTTTATTGAATTTGGTTTGACACTAAATGAATATTAACCACAGCAACCCATCCTTTAATCAAACTGACGATTATTTATTTGGCTCATAGATTCATGGGTTGGTTATATTTAAATGCATATAGATATTTAATGATTTATTCTATTAATCCTTACTTCAAGTTGCTAAATTGTATATGTGTGCATATAAGAACAATGTCTAAATGTTTACATCATCAAATTCCTTTATAATTATATATATGTTAGAACTTTAAAATAAAAATGCTCTTAAACTTTAGTGTTTGATGAATAGCTTGGTTAATAGCATAGTATAATTAATTGATAAATTAGAGCATATACTATACGTAGCAGTTAGTAAGTTATGTTGGAGAAGCAATAGGTGCAAATTTTGATTCCTAAAACCTAAAATTAACGAATACCACATACATGTATGAGATTTGTATCATAAATGTTATCCCGACCATTCTATGGTGTTAAATACTTGTACTATTAATGAATTTTCTAATTTTGAATGGATCAACAAAAATAGGTAATACTAACCTTAAGAGCAGAAGACTCCCAACGCAAAGTAGTGATACGTCCGTGAGTGTAGTTCCTCAAGGCAGTCTTTTAAACAAAAAAACAATCCAAATCAAAAGTACATCTAAAATCAATCACATAAAACTGAGATGAATCTGAACAAACAGGAAATTCATGGTTATGTACTGGTCAAATGTTGATTTTTTTTAAAATGCATGATTCCTAAAACATACGGGTATTCCATCAGCCATTTTAAAACATCTACATATTAAGCCATTTAGAACACACAAAGATCCATCACGTGGTTCATACATATTGCTCAATTATCGACCACAATATCTGCATCAACCAGCAAACTATTAAGAAAAAAAGTCACAAATATTTAAAGAAGTAGAAAGAAAGAAATTATATCGTAAGCCCAAAGAGCAAGAGGTTCACTTTTTTTATTTCGAAACGCTTAATGTAGAACCCTAGCCGCCGCAGAACCAACTATCTCCACTCAGGACGTTGTCGGGTTCACAGTGGAACCCTAGCCGTTGGGGAAACCAATTCCAGTCTCACCCAATCAACAATGAACAGACATAATACTACCGTCAGATAACCCCCCATGTGATTTTATCATCTTTATCAAAATTTAACAATTTATGTGATAACCCTAAGATTAGGAATGCAACTGAATCAAAAGAGATTATTAAAAAACCCTAAAATCTTATCATAACCCTTTAACTTATAATAAACACAATCTTAGGAAAACTATAAAATCAATATGATATATGGACCGAAGTGAAACAATCGAAAACATTGATGTTAAAGTAAACAGATCGGGATGCTACCTCTATGGAAGAAATCCGCAGAGCTTTTTGTAATATGCGACAGAGGAAGAGACGAAGATTGACATTGGAATGATAAAATCAGTATGTTTAATCCAAGATGTAAAACCCTATATATGAACGAATACAAATAAAAAACAATCAAAATCAAACTTGAATGGTTTTCGAATAATAGAGAAATAAACATGATTAACAGAAAGAAATCATAATCTAACCTTATTGTTGAAGATTTCCAGGCGACGGTTAGAGATTTGGAATCTTACCTAGAAGATTTGGGGAGAAAGTAGCTTGTTGTGAGTTGGAAGCGTGTAGAAGAAGATGAAACCTTAATCGGAGTTGCCGTATTGGAGAAGATGAAAATGGGGAAACAAAAGGACGGGTTTTTTTGCTTATATATGGAATGACCTGAATGAGTTGTTCGGATCCCGCGTGGGTTTCACATCAGGGAAATGAAAGGATTAGAAAAATGGCGGGAAAATGTGATTTAGAGGCCCCAGATGAGGGACACGTATCCCCTAGGTATGGCTTTTATTAGATTGTAAAGATATATAAGAGAATAAAAGATAGATCTATTAAAAGTTGGCCTATCAATTAATAGATATACATGTGAATGTTAGGAAAATATGCACATCTTATTAGTCAACCTGCTTTTTTATATACTTTTTGTTAACATATCTTTCACTGGAAGCTTACTTACCTTGTGATGTTGTTTAACATAGTCTTTTAATTTGCAGATCTATAGTGATGGCCGTAGCAAGAAATTCTAGATGTCTCTGAGAAAGAGTATGTTTTTTGTTTATAGACACCTTAATTCTTAATAAAATAAAAAATATAATGTTTTATACTTCAATGCATTTTAACTATATTTTCACTTTTTCAATAAGTAATTTATGTAATGTGTTACTTTTGTATTTATATTATTTATACACTTTGTGATAATGTAGATTAATTTTTCCGACCCGCGAAGTTCGCGGGTAATAATCTAGTTAGCTATAAATCAAAAGAAGGAGCATGGCAATTTTACATGTGTACAATCATCATTAATGTAAAGATAATCGGGTTGATTACACCCATTAACAAATATAATATATCACAATGGAGTTGAGATCCTGTACAAACAGTGCTAACTGTAAGAACCATAAGAACATATATGAGCCATTGATAGTTTAAATTAAGGGTTGATATTGATTACAAATAAAATCCTGTTATAAACCAGACATTTTAGGCCCAACCAATTACTCATAGGCTTTAGGGTTTATAGTTATATTTATCTATATATTGTAATGTTGAATAGAATGAAGTGGACAATTCAGTTTATCTCTATTTCTCTTTGGGTTTTTATCACGTTATCAGGAACGTAGACTCTAACCAACTAAGATTACCGGCAATCTGAAATCATCCACAAGTCGCTATCATTCAAAACATTCTCCAGTTCATCAAATCCGGGTACACTATCAATATCTCGTACTGTATTGAATATATTTTTTTTTATTATTGCGAACAGATGTGCATCCAAAGAAAAATCACAAATTGTTGATTTTTTTTTGTTTCAATCAATTCGACGGTCACTCCGCCCAAATACATGAACCCCATACTACAAACAGGAAAATAAAGAACGAAAAAAAACTCACCTGAAAACTTTTCTCCGGCGATTGTCCTCAACCGCCAACTCAACTGGATCTGTGGTGGTTACTGTCGTCACTTTACGGTTGCAAAGAAAACCGCCTTTTAGATCTCATCACCGCCGGACCTCTTCTCTCTCTCTACCCCCTCTCTCTCTAGATTTCTTGATGAAGGTGACAACAGGAAGTGATCAACTTCCTTATGGGACAGCACCGACAACAACAGCAGCAAGCAGGTAGTATCGACGGCACCGACATTCTTCCTCACGATAACGCCATTTACAGAGCCCTCTTATGTTCTTCCGCTGGCCTCTACGATCCGTTTGGCCTAAAATATCGATTAACCAAGAGACTGATGTTGGTGATGAACAGCTGTTGATGCGATTTGATTTGGTGATGCAAAGCGGGATATCAGTGCCTCTTGAAGTTGTAGTTATCAGCGTATTTATCATCGGAAAGAAGAATGGCCTTCAATTGAATTATCTTTTGCACTATATACTTTATATAATTTTAAATGTATATTGATTGCATAGATAAACTCCTATAATAAACAAAGTAAATAATTAAAAGAATATTGGAAACTAAATAATTATTTAAATATTTTTTGGCAACCAGTAGTTTACTTACTAAATTGAAAAAAAAAATTAACGAAAAATATTCAAAATGAGTTTGAGATTTAGTGTGATATTTAGATATACATATATAATATATTACATCATCCGGTTCAACTAGTGAACCAGTAAGGCGTCTGGTTCGATTTCCGATCCGGTCCTGAAAACATTGGCTATGCACAACTAACCCATTTTTTTATGGTTGACCTAACACTCTTAGTTAATTCATATGAATTTTTTTTAAATAAACGTTTATATGATTATTTTAAGAATTTACCAAATATTAGAAAATTTCAGAGATGAACCTCTTAATACGACACGACACGAGATGAACCACATTACAGGATACAAAATTAATAAATGAGTATGTTTTTCTTTATCTATTTTATAAACATACTTAGAGTTTTGGAACCTGTAGTTCTAGCAATAGAGAACCCAAAGTTCTCATACAATATACATTTCATTGGAAGGCTTGTTTTTAAAATGCCTTATTCTTTCCTTTGTAGATAACTTTTATAAAAGAGTATAGATATTTTTATGAGAAAAATGCCGGATAGTTCCTGTGGTTTGCCCATTTTTTACCTTTAGTCCCTAACTTTCTAAAATTACAGCTATAGTCCCGAACTTTTTCAATTTCGTTCCCGGATAGTCCCTAGCGCGGATGGAGGTTTGTTTTTGGTGTTAGGTGAGTGTGAAATGACTTAAATACCCTTGCTAATAAAAAATAAAAATTATAACACTAAAAGATAATTTAATTTAAACCTTTAAAATCTAGTTGACCCCACCATTAAATAAAAGAATATAATTAAAAAAAAAAAAAAAGCCTAATGGCCCCTCCTTTCCCTCACCTCTTTTTCCATCATCACCTGTAACCACCATACCAACACCCACACCCACCTCCACCATAACCCCCACCTGCAACCACCTTCACTAAATCCCACCATCAAAATTATTAATTTATTACTATCTCCCGAGAAACTTCAGTGAAGAAAAAATGTGAGTTGTCTGCAACCAGAGTTCTTACCATGAGACTCTGCCGCCACCACTATATCAAAAGGTAAATAGCAACTCCACCACGCCGCCACCACCTCACCCGGGCATTGCCGGAAAACCCACCACCGTAACACCTCCACCCTGCTGCACCACCTCACCCCGACATCGCCGGAAAACCAACCACTATAGATCCTCTTTAATATGAACCTGCAATTAGTGATTAAGGTTCATAAATCTCAATTAGAATATGTTATTTAGTAGTTAATGTTCTTGTTCAACTTACAGGTCCAGTTTTATAAGTAATTACGTTGAACATAAATGTTGATCTGAACTAATTCGAGTGATGTTGATGGTCTTGTTTATGTAGTGATTTCGATCTGTGTACTAGGCTATGTGGATTATATTGTGAATCATACCTGTTTGTTTTAATTTCTGGGTAGATCTTCATTATGTTCTTGATGTTCATGAAAATTTGTGTTAAAAAGTACATATTTTGGTGTCTGTATAGGGAAATTGAATTGAGGTTGGTTGTAGTTAATTCATGATGAAGCAATTGTGGGGTTTAGGATGTATTAGTGTTGAAACAGTTAAAAAGGTTCGGTGGAGTGATGGTGGTCAGTGGCAGTGATGGATTGAAGAAGCATATGGTGTGGGGTTGAGGAGGGGTCCCTAGAAACTTATGTATTTTTCTTTACTTATAGTCCCCACCTTAGAGTAAGGGCATTATAGTCATTTCAGACCAACTTAACTGAACAAACTAACCCCCATCCGTGCCAGGGACTATCCAGGAACGAAATTGAAAAAGTTGGGGACTATAGCTGTAATTTTAGAAAGTTAGGGACTAAAGGTGAAAAATAGGCAAACCACAGGGACTATCCGGGCACTTTTCTCTATTTTTATATATGACACCTGAAGTACCACACTCTCTGAATCTCATTGTCAAGTTATAAACGATCGTAAGATGGGTTAGGCTAATAAATGTTATTAGACTCGAACATTTATTTAATTCTTAATTGGTGTATTGTAAAGATAAGATTATTTATGAGGAAAATGTTGAAAAAAAATTTGTCATTTGTCACAATGTGATATACTCCTGAAGTAGCAATATCATTAGAGAGTATATGAAAAGTTTAAAATGATTTTACATTTGTGTGACCAATGAACAAAAAGCCATAAAGCTTGTTTCGGCTCAACTACATTCCCTGAAGCGAATGTGATTTTATATTGTATAGTGTAAAGGTAACGATCATGGAGAGAATATTATGACGATGAGATCGACCATAAGAATCAATAATGTTAATAATGATATTGACCACTACAAGTGGCAAATTAAGGGAGTAGTTACATGAAAATAAAATGTGGGAAGCATGAAAGTGAAAACATGATAGTTCGAAATGATAAGGCATTGTTCTCACTATTATTGAAATGATAGTTTCATTTTACTTGTTTGCATTAACTTTTATTTATTTTTATTTCCTGAAGAAATATGTATACTAGCTCCAGTAGAGCTATTATTGGTGATGAATGTCTGGTAGATAGCGGTAGTACTAACACTATTCTCAAAGATATGAGATTTTTCTCTGAGTTGTCTCCAGCAGAGACACCGATTGGTACTATATCTGGTGTCAGGAATCTTATCGAAGGCTCCAGCAGAGCACACATAACATTATCTTCGGGTACCCAATTAAGTATTGATAATGCATTATATTCTAGTAAATCCAGAAGAAATTTACTCAGATTTAAAGATATTCGAAAAAAAAAAACGGTTACCACCTAAAAACAATATCTGAAAATAATATTGAATATCTTCAAATTACTTCAAACAAAAATGACAAAGAAACAATTGTTGAACAATTAGAAGCCTTATCCTCTGGATTATATTGTACTAATATCAATCCTATCGAATCATACATGGTGAGTAACCAAAAGCTGTTAGATAAAAACACTTCAATATATGGCATGACCGTTTAGGTCACCTTGGTAGCATAATGATGAGACGAATAATCAAAAGTGCAACCGGGCACCCTCTTAAAAACATAAAAGTTTTGCTACCACAAGACTTATCATGTGCAGCATGCTCTCTGGGCAAATTTATTGCTCGGTCCTCACAAACTAAATTGATACATGAAACCCCATCATTTTTAGAAAGAATCCAAGGGGATATTTGTGGGCCTATTCATACTCTGTGTGGACCATTCCACTATTTCTTGGTCTTAATAGACGCATCCTCAAGGTGGTCACATGTGATCCTTTTAGCTACTCGAAATGTAACATTTGCCCGACTTTTAGCTCAAATCATACAATTGAGAGCCAATTTGCCCGATAATCAAATTAAAACAGCCGGATGGATAATGCGGGAGAGTTCACATCTCAAGCTTTTAATGACTATTGTATGTCAATTGGGATCAATGTTGAACATTCAGTACCTCATGTTCACACACAAAACGGTTTAGCTGAATCTCGGATTAAACGATTACAAATAATCGCTAGACCACTCTTAATGAAATGTAAATTGCCATCTTCTGCATGGGGTCATGCTATTTTGCATGCCGCTGCACTAATTAGATTGAGACCAACTGCTGATCATGAATACTCCCCATTGCAACTAGTCTCCGGACAAGAACCAAGTTTGTCCCACCTTAGAATTTTTGGTTGTGCGGTATATGTACCAATACCGCCACCCCAACGCACTATAATGGGACCCCAAAGAAGACTGGGCATCTATATTGGTTTTAACTCCCAGTCCATAATTAAATATTTGGAACCAATAACGGGAGACATGTTTACAGCACGATATGCTGACTCTCATTTTGATGAAACAATGTTCCCAGTCTTAGGGGGAGATAAGGACAAAGAAAGAGTGGTAACACAAGAAACAACGTGGAATGCATCATCGCTATCAAATCTCGACCCCCGAAGTGGTCAACGTGAATATGAAGTCCAAAAGATTATACATTTGCAAAGAATAGCGAATGAATTACCAGATGCATTCACAGACACGAATAGAGTGACAAAGTCACATGTACTAGCATCAAATGCACCTGCTCGCAACTTGGCGGGATTGTGTGTAAGATTCTGTTAGGGGCTGCTACTTATTTCATATGGCAAGAAAGAAATAATCGGCTATTCTCGAACCTTCAGCGATCCCCGGCTATACTTTCGCAAGTCATTATTAATTCTGTTAGGCTGAAGATAATGGGATTCAGGATTGCGAAGCACCCGGACCACACGAAGATCCTCGACCGATGGCAGATTTCGAAGAAGGATATAATGGCGGACCCAGGCTAAGGAGGAATTGGATTGTTTTTTGGTTTTAATGCTTAGTTTGTGGTAGTGTTTGGTCGGGTTGTTGTCTTGGTTGTGTCTGTTTTCTGTCTGGTCTTGTTTGTTTGGTTCTCTAGTCGGGGTATGCCTTGGCTAGTAGTGTGTGTCTAGTCCTTGACACACCCTGTTCTTTTATTGGTTATTTATAAAATTCACCGGGGTAATCCCTTTACCCAAAATAAAAAAAATTGCACCTGCTCGCATTGAAGTAATCCCAGAAGCGATTACTATACAAAGAAAGTGTGGGAGAAAAATCAGTTCCAAAGACAAAAACCCACGGAAACGAAAAGAGCAAAGTAATGCAGTTGGTGAAAACTCACAAAAGATTATAAGTGAAACCCAGTATAGGTAAATGTCCCAAAAGAGACAACTATGAATCCAGAGGAAAATGAAGTTTCAAAAGAAACACCGGTACTGAACGAAAATGAGATCTCTATTAATTATGTATAAGATAGTACAATGTGGAACCGGAATAAAACACGTGTTGATGATATATTCGCATATGCTATAGCAACGGATGTAATCAATGAAAATGATTACGTACCAAAAACTTTAGAAGAATGCATGCACTAAAATGATTGGCCAAGATGGCAAAAAGCCATAAACGCCGAATTGAATTCGCTCGAAAAGCGACATGTTTTCGGACCTGTAGTCCGAACGCCCATAGACGTCAAACCGGTATGTTATAAATGGGTGTTCGCAATAAAGAGAAATGAAAACAATGAGATTGTACGATATAAGGCTCGACATGTAGCACAAGGGTTTTCCCAAATCCCAGGAGTTGATTATGAGGAAACGTACCTGTAGTGGATGCGATAACCCTTAGGTTCCTAATCGGCCTCACAATCTCTGAAGGACTTCATATGAGACTAATGAATGTCATCACCGCATACTTATATGGGACACTTGAAAATGACACTACATGAAAATCCCTAAAGGATTAAAATTGCCTGAAGCATTAAAATCAACACCTCGAGATATGTGTTCTATAAAGCTCCAGAGATCTTTATATGGTCTCAAACAATCTGGTCGTATGTGGTACAATCGACTTAGTGAATATCTCGAAAAAGAAGGATACAAGTCTGATGTAATCAGTCCATGTGTTTTTATAAAAAGATCACTCTCAAATTTCACTATAATAGCAGTCTATGTTGATGATATCAACATCATCAGATCTCCTGAAAAGATAGAGAAAGCTGCTCAGTTGTTAAAGAAGGAATTTGAAATTAAAGATCTTGGTATGACGAAATTATGTATCGGACTACAATTTGAGTATCTGTGCAATGGCACATTTGTCCATCATTCAAACTACATCCAGAAGATGTTAGTACGTTTCAATATGGATAAAGCACATCCGTTTAGCGTACCTATGGTTGTCCGACCGCTAGATCCACACAAGGATCCTTATCGCCCTCAAGAAGAAGGCGAAGAAGTACTTGGTCCAGAAGTACCGTACTTAAGCGCGATCGGTGCCCTTATGTATCTCGCACAAGACCTGACATTGCATTTGCAGTACATGTACTAGCGAGATACAGTTCGAATCCAACACGTAGACACTGGAATGGTGTAAAACATGTATTCCGGTATATTTGTGGGACACAAGACTTAGGTCTTTTCTATCAGAAAGATCAAAAGTCCCAACTTGTTGGGTATGCCGATGCTGGATATCTATCAGATCCTCACAAAGCAAAATCTCAGACAGGTTATGTATTCACATACGGTGGAACAACAATTTCTTGGAAGTCAACTAAGCAAACACTTACAGCAACATCATCAAATCATGCCGAATTGATAGCACTATATGATGCTAGTCGAGAATGTGTGTGGTTGAGATCAATGATTAATCACATACAAGAAGCATGCGGATTAGAACAGATCAAGAAGGAGCCGACAATTAGTTATGAAAACAGTGCTGCTTGCATAACTTAGATCAGAGAAGGTTACATCAAGGGTGATCGAACAAAGAACATCTCACCAAAGTTCTTCTCAACATATGACTTGTAGAAATAAGGGGAAATTGATGTTCGCCAGATCAAGTCAAGTGAAAATTTAGCTGACCTGTTCACAAAATCTTTACCAAGAAGCAGTTTCGAGCAACTCTCACACAAGATCGGTCTCCGCCGATTGAAAGATGTTTGTTGAATTCAGGGAGGGGGGGATTATACACACTGTACTCTTTTTCCCTTAACTAAGTTTTGTCCTAAATGGGTTTTCTTAGTAAGGTTTTTAATGAGGCAGTCCAACTGATCCAGTAGTATCAGTTTATTTATTCAGGTCCTGAAGTACCTATTTAACATCATCCTGAAGTATGTTGTTAAACTATGTATAATTCTAAATGTCTGAGGGGGAGTGTTATAAACCAGACATTTTAGGCCCAACCCATTATTCATGGGCTTTAGGGTTTATAGTTATATTTATCTATATATTGTAATGTTGAATAGAATGAAGTGGACAATTCAGTTTATCTCTATTTCTCTTTGGGTTTTTATCAAATCCATATAATTAACAATTAATACTATCAAGTTAGGGGTATTTTAGTCATTTAGACATTTCCCATAAAATACTAGGGTAAATTACTTTTTGAGTCCCTGTGTTTTATGGGTTTTAACCACTTGAGTCCAAAGCAAAAAGTTTAACGACCTGAGTCCCCATAAGCATTTTCTTTAACCATTTGAGTCCAAATTTCTAACACTGTTAGAATTTTTTGGTTAATTATTGTTAAATGACCAAAATACCTTTATATTTAAAAATAAAAAAAAACTCTCTCTCTCTAACTCTTTCTTCACCTTCATATCTCTGGTCTTTGTTCCGAACCGTTTTTACCAAAATAACAAAATCCCAACCGCATTATAATTATGATTATACCTGAATGCAAGATCAAATTGCAAATACAGAACAACTTTGGATCCGTGCAGATTAAAAGCCAAAAATTACGAATCTCAACTGAAACTGGGAAAAAAGGATGAGTGGGTATTCTAAAGATTTATAGGTATTTAATAATCGTTGCAACAATTTCTTACCAAATGTATTTTCAAGGAAATTCGTTAATCTGACCTTGGATAAATATGCAGATTAAAAAAGGAAGATTTAATTCAAAAACTCTATTAAAAAACAATCTGCACCGTAAAACAACAAACTTCAAATTTGAAAATTGACTTTTGAATTCAACAATCCCATATACTTGTTTTATTCTGGTGAAAAATGAAATTAGTTTATAATCAAGCAAACCTGATCACCAAAGAAATCAATTATCGCCATATTCCGGCCAGAAACTATCAATTTTCTGGTCAACATCTCGTGAATCTGCCGCCACAATTGCAATCCAGTATATAACGTCGACAAAATCGCTATCGCCAATGCGTACCTATAACCACAACAAATCAATTCCCCAATCACAAAACAAACATGTATTCTTCATATTCATGGAAATTTCTTTCAGGGCGGTGCTTATTACCTTGGTGGCGGCGAGTGTAGGAGGCGAGTGGCAGAGGCGAGTGGTGTGTGACGGCTGGAGACGGCGGTTGTGGTAGAGGGTTTCCGGTTCGGGATGTGAAGAGGGTGGAGGTAGGCGACGGCCGATGTTGATGAAGGTGGGTGATGCGTGTCAGTGTGTATATATATTAGGTATATATTTTAAGCCCTTTTTACACTTTTTAGCCAAGTTTTAAATTTATAAAACACAATATTTACAAACACTAAACACACATATGGGCAAGTGCACCCATCGTGGACGTAGTATAGTGTTGGTAAGATACCGAGGTCGTCCAAGGACACAAGAGCTTTTAGTACCGGTTTATCCTCAACGTTTAACCAAATCAAAATGTTATAAAAAAGGTTTTAAACTAAGAAAATAAAACTAACTAAAATGCTGAAAAATAAAATAAAAATAAAAACAGACAGACAAGATGAATCACTTGGATCGACTCGTGTGTTAGTGTAACCTTTGATTATTTTCGCACTTTTGCACTTGTCTAAGAGATTATCTTAGTTATTGTAGTAGGCCCCTCTTTTGAAGGCGACGTTACCCTCAACCCAGTAGTTTGAGTCAGCAAGGATACAATCCTAAAGGGTCGGATTATTGAAAGATAATTAATTAAGTTATTAATGCATAATGTGGTAAGCCCCTCTTTTGAAGGCGACGTTACCCTCAGCTAAGTAGTCTGAGTCAGCAGGGATACAGTCCTAAGTAGCTGGGTTAAAATTTTAATAGTAGTTTAACTTATGAGGGGATCAAAGAGTTTGGACCCCCGCCATCCAATACCTTTGGGTATTGAAGGAGGTCCTACTAAATTTGACCCAGGTCCTTTGCAGGATCTATACACTGAATAATGGCAAGACTCCTACCAAACCGTTCCCTTAACCCCCGACCAGGTAGCCAACATACCTCCATATAGACCGTGGAGATATGAATGGTGAAAATCTTTTATTTTATATAGACAATAAAATAATGCCAAGACACCACGGACAAACGATAAGGAAGAATCACCTTCAACATAAGAAACTAGTAATTAAAGTCATTAATACAAACCAATTAAAAAGTGCAAAAGATTAAAAATAAAAAGTATTATACTAAACACTTGTCTTCACCAAGTGATGTAAGAGACGTAGGCAAACATGGCCTTTGATTGTCAAGAACTCTTACGATCAATCTTGGATCCCGAGACGACTCACACACTCTATGATGGACAATGGATGATGGTGGTGGATGATGGTGTTATGGTGGTGGGTGAAGTGTGAGAGAGGTGGTGTGCCAAGGGATGAGTTGAAATGGCTCCAAACACTCCTATTTATAGGCTGAACAGAAGCTCGGGCACGGCCCCGTGCCCGCTGGGCACGGCCCCGTGTCCATCTGACTCTCTCTCTTCATTGATTGTAATTCGCAATTACAATAAATGCGCCTGCAGGAAGTTGACCACGCCCCCGTGTCCGCTAAGCACGGCCCCGTGCTGGGCGTTGGAAGCTTCTACAGGTTTGTCTTTTATGCCAAGGCTGACCATGACCCCGTGTTCGCTGGGCACGCCCCGTGTTGAGCTGGGCACAGCCCATGCTCAGCTTTCTTCATGTTTTTGCTTTGGGAGATGTTGTCGAGGAGTCGGGCATGCCACGTTTCTTACTTTTCTTTATATTTATGTTGGATTTAGCTGCATTTTTCCTTCTTTTGTTCGTTTAAGCTATTTTAACCCTGAAAATACAAAAGGAAGACAAAAGCACACTTTTTCCAACATTAGTACTTAAAAAGGGGTAGTTTTATGCCACATTTGATGTAATTTATATGTTGCATTTTGTGCACATCAAATACCCCCACACTTGAATCTTTGCTTGTCCTCAAGCAAAACTCTTTAATATGTGGCTTACACTCCCGAATGGAATAGGTAGAAGAGAAGATTTTGGGCTTGTCTTGAGTGTCGGGAATCCAAGATCTTTATTGGGTTTTATTTTTATACTATTTACAATCTTATTCGTTATGATTTATTTAGAACGTTTCATAAGAGAAATTACTTATATGGGCATAACATGCCTTTTTAAAATTTCATTTATATACAAGTTCACATACCTCACGGGAGATCACTCAACACTCGGCCGAAGATGTATTTTTGTGAAACACTCGAGACCGGCATGGAACTTACTTCTACCATATGCTTGCCAAGCAATCAATCCTCCTCCTTTTTAACTATAAACCTTTGTAAATATCAAGAGGACTTTTGGGGTGAAGTGTTAGGCTTGGGCTAAAAGTAGGTGGTTGGGTTAGTGGTTAGTAAAAGGGCGAAAATCGTAAAAAAAACGTCAGTTTTCGTAAGACTTGACATTTTTCAAAACTTTTTTTTGATGAAGTATTTCCTTCAAACAAAGTTATTTTTGATAAACTTGTTTGTTTATTTCTTTGACTTCATCTCTCTTTTTTTTTCAAGTTATACTAGAAACCGAGCTTTGTTACTAAAATAAAGGGTTTAAAATGAAAAAGGGTTTAGGTGGGTAAAGGGTGTTTGGTTTGGGTTTAGAAATGAAAAGGTTTAGGCTCAAAGAGGTTAACTAGGGGGATTTTTGGGTAGGTGGTAAAAAAAAGAAAAATAATGGTGTAGAAATAAAAGGGGTTAGTCCTAATGCCTCCTTCATTTACTTACTCGGGTTTAAGTTGGTAAGGACCGGGAATGTATCGTCGTGGCAAGTTCTAGAGTCGTAAGAACCAAGCGGCTATTCACACAAGAAACGAAAAAATGAGCATTTTGTTTAAAGATATGTATTTGTATGCTCAATAAAGGCTCAAAAACTCACTTTTTGTGGGAATGGGTTTTTATGTGATCAAGTATATATAATCAAATTTTAATTAGACTTGTCATGCCTTTTCATAATCTTCTTATTTGGTTCTTTTTATCACGACGCTATCGGTTGTAAATTTATAAAAATATAACCTTTTTACAACTTGTTATTCCCAAATTAAACCAAGACAAGTAAAAAAAATGAAAAGTTTTTGAAAAAATTTGTGGTGATTAGCGGTTCCAATAGAGTTTTGTGTAAAGCTTGTTATTAGGACTTGCAAAATTCAAGGTTTTAGCATCCCCCCACACTTAAATTACACATTGTCCTCAATGTGTTCCAAAAATAAGTTTTTCGGTTGATTAAAATGTGTAAAAGTGGGTTAAAAACAAGATTTTATGTTACTGGGTAGCTGAACACGGGGTGGTGTTGGCTGAGCACGGCCCTGTGTCCAGACTGCCAGTACCAAAAGTAAACAGAAGAAAAATTGGGCCCTGTTGGCTGGCTGGGCACGGGGGCGTGTTCAATGAGCACGGCCCCGTGTCCAGGTACCTGAACTGGGCATTTCTGCAGATTTTTGGGCACGGGGGCGTGTTGGGTTGAGCACGACCCCGTGCTGAACTTGCTGTAATGAAGAAAAATTGTCGAGAGGCTCTGTTTTTGTGCATGGGGTGTTGGTTCAAGCTTCCCTTAGTATCCTTCACCATCCCGAGTGTGTTTTATTCCTGCAAATTAAAACTAAACTAGAAAGCATAAAAGTTAAACTAATCTAAAACTAAGGATAGTTCTGCGGAATGCCTCCGTGGTGCGCCACGTTTATAAGGGTCCTTGGCTAGACCCTCCTTATCGGGTGGTTCTGGCTCATCTTCAATTAGGGGGTCATTATTGCCAAAAGGATATTTCATTGAGCGCTCAAGATCTATACTCCTTTTGAATGCCCCTAATTGAAGAGGTAGATTGTTGAACTTCCAGTTTTTCAAAGCTTCATGAGTTTTTACAAATGGTCTTCCCAACACTAGAGGAGCGTCATCGAGGATGACAAAGTCGGTTGGAATAAGGAATTGATTTATTTGAACCAAGTTGTCCTCCATTACACCGATTGACTTAATTACTCTCCGATTGGATAGAAAAATGGGTATTTGAAGTGGAGCAATATCACTAATACTTAATTTTTCGAAAATGTAATTAGGCATTATGTTAATACAAAGATCTTTATCAATGGTGACGTTACTAATAAATGAATTTTGAAAAAATCATGGAACCGGTGTAATGTTAATTTCAAAAGGGTCTTCTTTTATTAGCGAAGTTTGATCGTTAGTTAACTTAACACTTACCATTTCTTCAATTTTAGTGTTAGTGTTTAGCTCTTTTAAAAACTTAGCATGAGTTGACACTAAACAATGATTTTCAAAAGAAGATGACAAGAGATTAATTTCTTCAAAATTAGACTCTTCTTGAATTTTAACGTTATCGGCCTCACCTCTTTCGTTGTTTAACTCATGTGTCGGTTTTTCACTTAATTGTTCTTCCATTTTTAATTCTTCAACTATCGTTTCTTTATTTAATTCTTCTCTTGCGCGAGACTCCTCTTCCCTTGCGCGAGATTCTTTTATGTATCTTTCGATAGTTTTAAGTTTTTCTATTATCCTATCGGCTATGTCGGTGATAGAGTAAGGATCGGGATCCTCAAAGCTTGAATCCGGTTGTTCGATCCTTGGTTCCTCATAATACTCATATGAAGTAGATGGTTCACACCATTGTTCTTCATCGTAAGTATATGATGGATAAGGGTCAAAATTTTGTTCTTCATAGTACTCGTATGAGGTGGGTTGTTCACGTCATGGCTCCTCATAATAAGTGTATGAAGGTGGTGGCTCATATCTTGACTCCTCAAAGTATGAGTATGAGGGTTCATACCTTGGTTCATCAAAATATGAGTATGAGGGGTAAGGTTCATACCTTTAGTCTTTATAGGATGTGTATGAAGTCGATGGCTCGTACCTGGGCTCCTCATAATAGTTGTATGAATTGGATGGTTGAAATAAGTTACAATATTGTACCGAGTGCGGGTCACCACAATTAGTGCAATAGTCTCTCATGTAATCATCCTCCTCATAGGTGTAGTTGTAGCCTCCTGAGTATTGATCCATAGGAATCACTCAACAGACCACAACCGAGTCTCGGGACCAGAAAATAGAAATAAAGACGAAAACAGAAGCTGGGCACGGCCCCGTGTTTGGTGAACACGGCCCCGTGTTCAGGGTCTGTATCTGGGCGTTTTAATTAAAGTTACTGGTCTCGTTGAGCACGGGGGCGTGTTTAGTGAGCACGGCCCGGTGTTCAGACTATGTATCTAGGTATCTAATTAAAAATATGCAGCACGGCCCCGTGTTCAGTGAACACGGCCCCGTGTTCACTGAACACGAGTGAACACGGCCCCGTGTTCAGTGAACACGGCCCCGTGTTCAGTGAACACGGCCCCGTGTTCAGGCTACTGTGAATGCAAACTAAACTAAAATGCAGAAAAATGTGCGCGCGTTTTAAAAAGGTTTTGAAAAACTGATTAGGCCGCCGATTTTAAGCTTTCCTAAAATCCTTGTGTCTCCGGCAACGGCGCCAAAAACTTGATGCGTGTCAGTGTGTATATATTTTAGGTATATATTTTAAGCCATTTTTACACTTTTTAGCCAAGTTTTAAATTTATAAAACACGATATTTACTAACACTAAACACACATACGGGCAAGTGCACCCATCGTGGACGTAGTATAGTGTTGGTAAGATACCGAGGTCGTCCAAGGACACAAGAGCTTTTAGTACCGGTTTATCCTCAACGTCTAACCAAATCAAAATGTTAGAAAAAAGGTTTTAAACTAAAAAAATAAAACTAACTAAAATGCTGAAAAATAAAATAAAAATAAAAATAGATAGACAAGATGAATCACTTGGATCGACTCGTGTGTTAGTGTAACCTTTGATTATTTTCGCACTTTTGCACTTGTTTAAGAGATTATCTTAGTTATTGTAGTAGGCCTCTCTTTTGAAGGCGACGTTACCCTCAATCCAGTAGTTTGAGTCAGCAAGGATACAATCCTAAAGGGTCGGATTATTGAAAGATAATTAATTAAGTTATTAATGCATAATGTGGTAGGCCCCTCTTTTGAAGGCGACGTTACCCTCAGCTAAGTAGTCTGAGTCAGCAGGGATACAGTCCTAAGTAGCTGGGTTAAAATTTTAATAGTAGTTTAACTTATGAGGGGATCAAAGAGTTTGGACCCCCGCCATCCAATACCTTTCGGTATTGAAGGAGCTCCTACTAAATTTGACCCAGGTCCTTTGCAGGATCTATACACTGAACAATGGCAAGACTCTTACCAAACCGTTCCCTTAACCCCCGACCAGGTAGCCAACATACCTCCATATAGACCGTGGAGATATGAATGGTGAAAATCTTTTATTTTATATAGACAGTAAAATAATGCCAAGACACCACGGACAAACGATAAGGAAGAATCACCTTCAACATAAGAAACTAGTAATTAAAGTCATTAATACAAAACCAATTAAAAAGTGCAAAAGATTAAAAATAAAATGTATTATACTAAACACTTGTCTTCACCAAGTGATGTAAGAGACTTAGGCAAACATGGCCTTTGATTGTCAAGAACTCTTACGATCAATCTTGGATCCCGAGACCACTCACACACTCTATGATGGATAATGAATGATGGTGGTGGATGATGGTGTTATGGTGGTGGTGGGTGGTGGGTGAAGTGTGAGAGAGGTGGTGTGCCAAGGGATGAGTTGAAATGGCTCCAAACACTCCTATTTATAGGCTGAACAGAAGCTCGGGCACGGCCCCGTGCCCGCTGGGCACGGCCCCGTGTCCATCTGACTCTCTCTCTCTTCATTAATTGTAATTCGCAATTACAATAAATGCGCCTGCAGGAAGTTAACCATGGCCCCGTGTCCGCTGAGCACGGCCCCGTGGTGGGTGATGGAAGCTTCTACAGGTTTGTCTTTTGTGCCAAGGCTGACCATGACCCCGTGTTCGCTGGGCACGCCCCGTGTTGAGCTGGACACGCCCCGTGTTGAGCTGGGCACAACCCCATGCTCAGCTTTCTTCTTGTTTTTGCTTTGGGAGATGTTGTCGAGGAGTCGGGCATGCCACTTTTCTTCCTTTTCTTTATATTTATGTTGGATTTAGCTGCATTTTTCCTTCTTTTGTTCGTTTAAGCTCTTTTAACCCTGAAAATACAAAAGGAAGACAAAAGCACACTTTTTCCAACATTAGTACTTAAAAAGGGGTAGTTTTATGCCACACTTGATGTAATTTATATTTTGCATTTTGTGCACATCAGTGGGTGAACGGCGAAGTGGAGGTGGTGTTGATGACGAGCGGCGGCGGGGTGTTTGAAGATGGAGGTTGAAGGTGATCTGAACCGGCGACGTGAAGGTGATCTGAGCCCTAGGTTTGAAGGTGAAGGAGTTGAGATTATGTGTTGTAAATGAAGATCTGGAAATATGAAGGTGAAGAAAGAGGAAGAGAGAGTTTTTTTTATTTTTTAAATATAAGGGTATTTTGGTCATTTAACAATAATTAACCAAAAAATTCTAACATTGTTAGAAATTTGGACTCAAATGGTTAAAGAAAATGCTTATGGGGACTCAGGTTGTTAAACTTTTTTCTTTTGGACTCAAATAGTTAAAACCCATAAAACACAGGGACTCAAAAAGTAATTTACCCAAAATAGTAATTCCACCAAGTTTTTTAAACTAAAATAACTTTTATATGTTTCATTATTTTTGGAAAAAAATTATACCATAAAATCAAGTTTTTTTTATCTTTAATATGAGTACCATATTGCTATATTTTTTTTATTTATAAAAGTGACTTTTAAAAAGTTACAAAAACTTGTTTTATAATTGTGCTAGTTATGTAGTTGAAATGTGCTAATATGACAAACGTATTGTGTTGATTTTTAATCTATACGTAAGTTCTTATTTTGTTGTGTAATTCTTATGCGTTGTTATTTTTTTCCTTTTGTGTTGTCATTGGGAGCCTATTTAGAATATAAATTTGTTTTCTACTAGTTATGTAATAGTATATGTTATTTACAAAATTAAAACAAAAACATGAAATTGTACTAGTATGTAATAGTATGTGTTGTTTATAAAATTAAAAAAAAATGAAATTGTGCTACTTATGTAACAGTATTTGACTATTTATTGAATGGCTCCGATTTGTAAAGATTTTGTTGATTGTTGGAAACTTGAAATCAAGTACCACTCTCAATCTGCAAGTCTTGATCTCTCTCTCTCTCTCTTTTTTCCTTTTTAGGGTTTTTTTTTGGGGGAAGTTGTTTTAGGTATAGTTGTTGCTGAGATTGATGAAATCAGAAGTTGGAATTTCGTTTTTTTATGTGAGATTTGGTGAATCAATAATCGATAAATCAATTGGTGTTGAAACGAGAGTGCTGATGTACGTTCGTTGGAAGGTTGTTTTTTATTGTGCTAATGTTGTTTATGTTGGTGTTATCGTCGGATGCCAGACGGTGGTGTTAAGAGAGTGCTAATGTCGTTATTTGATTGTGCTAATGTCGTTTTTTGATTGTGCTAATGTTGTTGATAATGGAAGTTCCTTTTTTGATTGAAACGAGAATGCTAATAAGGTGTATGGTCTTATGTTATGTTAATATCGTTTTTTGATTGTGCTAAGGTCGTTGATAATAGAAGTTTCTTTTTCATTGAAACGGGAGTGCTAATAATGGAAGTTCCTTTTTTGAGTGTGCTGATTTCGTTTATGTGGGTGTGCTTTCGTTTTTTTTTTTTTTTTTTTTTTTTGTAGGTGGTTCCTACAGGTTGGTTTGATCTTGATATGTTACAAAATTCAAATTTTTGTTTGAATTAATCTGCATGGATTTAAGAATATTTTGATAATTAATTTTAATTAGTTATGAATAAATAGGGTCAAAATGTCTAAATTACCCCTAAACTAATTTTTAATTGAAGGACACTTGTCATTTATGTATTGGTTATTATGGTTCTTACAAACATAAGAGATTGTATTTGATCCCATACCTATCATAATGTTCAGTTCCAATTTACTACCAGAAGCTAATTGCTTTTAGTTTAGCAAATGAGAAATAATAATCAACTTCCCTCCAACTCGCTGATATACAATGTTCAACAATATAATACAATGTTAACTTTGTTGAGTTAGGTCGATTAATTAGTTCTCACAGGGAAAAAAGGAAAAACTGGTAACATATAACTCAAACAAGAAAGGGTGGATATAGCTTATTAGATAAATAAAAATGACACGTTAACCAACTGGGGTAGCCCAGTTGGCCACCGATACCCACCTCTTCCTAGAGGTATCGGGTTCGAGTCTTGGGAGTGGCATATGTCGCCCAGGGTAAGAACTCGGCATGGGGAAGTCACCGCGGAGCTAGCTTGGTCGGGTAACGGCTCCTTGAGTGAGATCACTCCGACGATTGGGAGAACCGTGCACTATCCCCCAAAAGAAATAGAATTGTGTGGATTTTGATTCAGTGTAAAGTTTTAAGATGAGCTAAATCTTGAAATATTAACGTCATTTATCGATGCATATGTGTGTCTATTAATGCTAAGTTTTATATTATATTGGAATTTTGGTCGGTTATAATGGTCCGGCCAGTGAATTGTCTTTTACTTAAATTGATGACATTTGAAAACCAAGAGATAACAATTTTGATTAAAAAATGGTTATTGGATTTTATCACTCGCAGCTATGGGTATTAGCTGATGTCACTCTCAATTATCACTTTGACTTCCACCACTCCCAATTTAACACTTTGTGTGTTGTGCCACTCTGCAGGTGCACATTTCTTAGTTTATCTTGTGTTCTTGGTGATATTAGGCTAACATTTTATGAATTACTAATGACTGTAGGTGAATCTGCTCTTAAAAGACAAAATGGGAGCCAAAAACCACTCAACCGGAGTGACACAACATACAAAATGTTAAGTTGAGAGTGTTGGAAGTCAAAGGTGATAGTTGGAGTGGCAGCGGCCAATACCCAATAGTCGGGAGTGATAAAATCTAATAACCCTTAAAAACAATCTTATATTTGGTATTCTTTTTATTGGAAACTTATAAATCTTCTTTTTTAATGGAAACTTGTAAGGAATATATTAACGAAGTTTCGAAGGAAAAAAAAAGGTTGTTACGAACTTGACGTGCGTAGGAAGAAAGCTGGATTTGTTGACAGACTCAACGACTCTTTAACCATAAGGCCTGATCATGCATGTGCCCATGTGGGGTGGGCTGGGTCAGGAGAGGGGGCAACAGCTGCAAATACATACTTTTAAGGGTTAAATTAATTTAAATTTAAATTTAAATATATATAAAGAACACAATCTTTTGCAAGTTTGCATAGTAGAATGTGGATTGCAAGTGTAAATCTAACACTTTCTTGGTATAGAAGTATGCTCTACGCACTGTGTATTGCGTATTACCCAAGTAACACTTTCCAAAATGGCAAAATATAACTACTATGTAATTTATTAGTGAACTATATTTGTAGGTAAAAGTTTTATCGACGGATACAAAATTTGAAATGTATAAGTGAAACTTTCACCCGTTACCAGTAATTTTCTAATGAAACTTCAACAAATCGATGAAAGTCATTTATTTTTATAGTGGCAATTCACTTTATATCCACAATAGAAAGGTTTATTCATATTCATATAAAAAGACGATTTGTTTATAAACATTTTCAAAGTTTGTTACTATTTTTTTAGTTTATTTTGGTGGACCCACCCTTTCACCAAGGTGGTCGGTCGCACCTGTTGAAAAAAAAAATTTAGTGTATATTTTAGGCAAAAAACCCGATCGCGCCCTTTAAAAATATGATCGAACACCTCACATGCACCCCCGTAAATAATTCCTAGGTCCACCATGTGATAGTTTTATTTAGTTAGTTTTGTAAGATTAAATATTTATTTATTTATATTTAATCTAGTAGCCATCATTATCATTTATATAATACGGATCAAAATATATTAAAACCTATAATAAATTAGTTGGTAATTGTTGATGGGCCAGATTACCCTAATTAACTAATTGGGTTTCCCCTTGGGTGTATATAAGAAGATTACTAGAGAGGGATTAGGGTTAGACATTCATAACATCAACACTAAAATCGTCCCTCCTCTCTCTCCATTACTACGAGTTCTTCAACCCTAAAGAACTCGGTACTACCATCAAGAACATACATCCTAAAGGGGAACCAGACCAATCTGACGAACATGACGTCTACTTCCCTCTCTGGTGTGATGACTAGCTAATCAGGTACACACATCTTACTTTATTGTTCATGATTGAATTTTCATAATTAGGGTATATGTTTTACCCATGTTCTAATGATATAATCAACATGTGGTATCAGAGCGATGTTGATTATATAAATTCAATCATTTAATTTGATTACAAAGTTTGCTTTGATGGGATATACGGAATTCAAATACTTAAATAAATCTAATGGATATATTATTTTTTTTCTGAAATCAGTTTGCGTATAACCCCATTTGAATATGTGAAGCCATTAGTTCAATATATTGAAAATCTTTTGACTTTGCAAAAGAATTCGTAATCCCAGAAAGTGTTGAGAATGAATGATAATTGTTACTTTTAATATTTTATAATTATTCTATCATTCATATACAAATAAATTCTGACGTGATATATTCTAATATATGTATCTTGATTCAATTTGAGTTATCAAGATTCTAAAGTAATAATTCATCACCAGCTTTTCAGTGGGGGTGATTTAATTTTTTTTAGTGGCTTAAAGTTATACACTTATATGTTTTCCGAATACTTGTCGCATAGTGTATCGAAATCGACTTTTGTTAATTATTATTTCACTATATATGATTATTATTTCACTATATATGATCATTAATCTTAAAAGAAAATCCCCTTATTTTCGGATAACATTAGAATTTGATTATGTTTTTTAAAATTATATATCTTCATCTTCAAGTTTCGAATAAAAATATTATCTTTAAATTTATAATCGAATAACTAACTTGAATAGATAGAGATATTTTGAAATTATAATCAAAATCCCTTAAAATTAGCTGATTCAAACTTATCACACTAATCAGTTGCTAATCAGGAGTTTCGAGACCACAAGGTCACGACTCGAAATCATAAGTGTTCTCAAATCTTTATAACACGAGACAACGATTTCGACTCGAGACCACTAAGGTTTCGACTAAGGACTTCAATCTTCACAACTCGAGACCATGGTTGCGACTCGAGACCTCATCAAGGAGTCGAGATCTCATAAAACACAGCAGTCGAGACCATGATTACGACTCGAGACACTGAGGTTGCGACTCGAGACCTTAATGAGTCGAGACCTCATAATGTTGCAAGATGAGTCGAGACTTGACTCGAAATCTCACTCGAGACCTCATAACTGAGTCGAGATCTCACTCGAAACCTCATAATTTTAGGCTGTTTAATGTGAACTAAGATTTTGCTATTAAATAATTGGTTTTGTAATTAGATAATTAATCAGAATCAAATAAAGTTTCACAAAAACAAAATGGCTTAACTTGGGTGAGCTTCTGATGTATCACTTCTGGTCAAAGCTGATTTCAGACATCTATTTATTGCTCAAGTATTATAAAAGCCATGTTGAGTATGCATTACAAACGTGAATGTCTTAATTTCTGGCCAAAGCTGATTTAATTCATTCATGTATAGCATTCTTAACAAGTGCATAACTAAAGTGATTGTCTCATTTCTGGCCAAAGCTGATTTGTCATGATTACTTTGCACACATGCTTAAATGATTACACTTTTGGCCAAAGCTGATTTATCTTCGTTTAAGTAGAACTTTAAATAAGTCTATTATTTTGATGTTAGTAATAGACATATCACAACCTCTTCATATAATGATCCTTATATTAATGATCCTTCATTAATTTTTATGATCATTTAGTCTGCCTTATTTTTTAGTACCCATAATTTTACTCACTGTAATTTTCTTCTATAAATCAATATCTCACCCACTCTAATTTCTAAACCTAAAATGTTTTGCTTTATTTAAAGTTTCTATAAGAATTAGCTCTTAAATTAAATCCTTGATTATCTCTTAAGACACGATAATCCTATTGCTCTCTTCTGATAAAGCACTACAGAAGAAAAGTAGAGCATGATGAATAGGGCAAATTAAACATGATGTCTCTTATGATAATCAAGAACCCTCTAACATAAATGCTATCACTAAAGTTATTCCAAATTAAGTCTTTCCTAAGACTAATCTATTATCTGTGGAATAACTGCAAGAACTCCAAAGTTGCATGCTTTCATTTAAAATTATAAACTATAAAGCTAAGTGGTATATGTGAATACATAATAATGTACAATACCATGACTCATAAAGTTAAGGGCTTACGCATGGAAATAAGTACAATTTTTCAGTATATGACATACTAAGATTTTCACTTGTGCAATTTGATGCCTTATAAATCAACTATAACACTTAAAAGTACCAAAGTATAATGAGTGTGTTGATAAGCAACAAATGTACAAAGAAATAAATGTCGGAAGCTGGAAAATAAGTTGTTACTCACCTTACAATCACTTAAAACTCTAGAAGATGATTGTTCTAAGGTCCATAGACAAATTACAAGTAAAAATTTCCAACTTTAAAGTTTTTTCAAGGGAAAATCTCACTGCATAATTGTGCCATTAGACTAGGCATAAGCAACGAGACTATCCATTAAGTCTGCTAATTTTAATATTCCAATTAACACATGATTAGTTGACTCTAGTTCCATACGTTTTCTTACCAGAACTCGACAAATAACTAACTTGAGAGTTAGTGACAAAATTAAATGTTAATGCTATAAGAACCATAATAAGCAGTCTTCTAACAAAGCTATTCGATACCTTACAAATTCTGAATATTAATCAGAATACAGTATCATAATTAAGCAATGTTATGAAGCTTGTTAGGTTTGCATAGTCAACATAAAGTCGCACTTACCTTAAACTCTCATTTTATTTGTTCTAAATATCTGGATAGAAACATTACTAAGATGAAACTAGATGATACCTTACATTTTCACAACTTTTTTATCATGCAAATGAGAATTTGACAAAAGGAAAATGAGACCTATAAATTTCATCCATTACAACCGAAATTCATGAGAAATCGTGGCATGGTTAATGAGGATGATTATTCAACTAATCTCATTCTAAGTGATTTTAAATCATGACGTTAAAGCCTTAAATATTACTTGGCTTAAGGAATAAGTATGGGTCCATCATAAGTCATTGACATTCGTGGAACTTATTCCAAATGGAATATTCAGACATAATTCATTTATCATTTAAAAGACTATCAACTTGTATCTAAATTTTGTCACGTATTGCCCACGGTCTTAGAAGAAATCCATTCATATATGTACTTAATAAGATTTCTATTAGATATGTCCCTGAGTTTTCTTATGATATCTGGACATTAAAGAAATCAAACATATATATGATAGATTCCCACGTCACGTACCTAATTGAAACTTCTCTTGTAGCATTCTAGAGATATTAAAGATCAGTGGGAGCATTAAGTGTCTTAATAATAACTTGCAATAGTTGCAAGAGGTGGGGGAGTGAAAATTTTACATTACCTAAATTTACATCTCTTGTACAAGACACTGCTCCATCTCGAAGCTGTTCTATCAAAACTTATCTCCTTAAAATCTAATGCTACTCTTACAAAAGTTTCATTGTTGCTTAATTGTGGGCACACTTAGATTTCTTACATAAACTAACATAATCCTCAACAAGAGAAATCACAACGACTAACGTCATTAACTTATTTCTCTATTAGAATTTGTTGGTCGTTAAATATTGACCCTAAGCATGCAGAGTTCCTAAAGATTTCTAAGGTCAGTGGGAGCAGTCAAAGTCCTTATCATGATTTGCAAGGAATACAAGAGGCGGGGGGAAGAGTGTCATTAAATTTCACTCCGAATTTAACTCCAATTACACCTCTTGTATACCATACTGCACCAACTCTTATAAACTTAGAATCCTGAAAAGGATAGCAACCTAACCAAGAGCTAATCCATAAATTGAAACTTTTAAGACCCAATAATCAACTTAGGAGGTCATCTAGATTTAAAAGCCTACTAACTTTGATGATTACATAACCTACCTAATGAAGTTGAAATGGATTTTGGAAATGTTTAATGATCCTATCTCTTCAAATTAAGCCACTAGTGTCAATCAATCCTCTAAATGGAATAAAACAGTTTTCTAGTAAAACTGATTTTATGTGTTCGTATAACGTTTGGGATTTGATTGAATTACCTAAGAGTGTTCATAACTAAGCCAAATCCTGATATAAACGTTAAGACACAAAGAATCATGATTGGTTGTCAAAGGGTATACTCAGGAAGAAATGAATTACAAAGAGTCTTTCTTACCTATTTTACAAAAGATTTCTTTAAGGATCATCATTGTTCTAGTAGCTTATAATAGTTTTGAGCTGCATTAGATGAGCATTAAAAACAATTTTCCCTAACAAATGGCTGACATATTTACATGTTCATAAAACAACCTGAAAGTTCCAAACTGAATGTTAAAGAACACTTTATTTGTAAGCCAATAAAATCCATGTACAGGATAATGCAAACATCATAATGTGATGAAATCTTAACGTAATTATTTTCATCAACAAACAAGTGGATTAATGTACCTCCCTCAAAATGAGTGGGAGCAACTAAGATAAACTTGTATATATAGATGATATTCTTTTGACAAGTATATGTTACATAAATCAAAGCATTGTTAACACAAACTTTGATATAATAGATCTCAGAGATATCTCTTAAGTGATAGATATCATAACATACCGAGATAGACCCAATGGGACATTAGTTTCGTTCCATAAGTTTAATGTTAAATGGGTCCTTACATATGTGACAAACAATACTGCTCTCCTTTAGAGGATAAGAGGATAAATGAGATTATTTCCTTACGCTTCATTAGTTGGAAGCCTTATGTAAGTTCAAGTCTATACTCGTTTAGATATTATTCACATTGCAACACACTAGATATGTCTAGATTAACGTGAAGCATTTAATAGAGTATTACAATATCTTTAGAAGAAACGAGAGGCTATGATTTGAAGAAGAAGTGAGAATTAAAACCGGTTGATTACTTTAACTTTGTAATATTCAAAGATGACAAAATGTTATTTCGGGTATATCCTTATGTCAGCAGACAAACCTATCTCATGGAGAGTCATAATAAACTGATAATAACAACCTAAGTTATAACGACATAATATAGTCACTAAATGTTGTTGGAAATTTATCAGTGGACCCATAAGTTTATTAACTTATTATCATTAATATATTGAAGACTTATTGTGATAAAGTCAGCTACCATGTCTCCTTGAACAGTAACAGTTCGAGAGGTGCTGCATTAAATTTCGATACACAATTAATTATTCGTTTATGAACAAATTGAGGAAACTAAATATTTGTATCGAATACATTCGTGATATGCTTAAGGATCCTATAACTGAAGGTCTATTACCCATAAGTCTTATTAAGAGAGCTCATAAAAAGAGACGGGTTTTAATTGATGACCATGTACAACTGCATATCGTACTATGAATGACTAATTATTAATTAATTTTCCTCATCAGTTTGATTTTGTATGTCTCTTACATATGTTCTGCCGGTGTAATGACATATAGACAACTATAAATACAAATCAAACGTTAAAGGGCTTACTTATTTTGATCATAACTGTTAGGTTTTAAATTGAGGCGGTAGTATGATTAATGGGGGTCCTGAGTCGAATAATGATTCAACGGCTGTATTTCTCTGCTACGGTTCTTGATTTAAAGCTAAAATGAGTATTAACTTCTGATCAGACTTATCTAATACTCATGATAAATGATTATTCGGCTAAGTGGGAGAATGTAAGATTAAATATTTATTTATTTATATTTAATCTAATAGCCATCATTATCATTTATATAATACGGATCAAAATATATTAAAACCTATAATAAATTAGTTGGTAATTGTTGATGGGCCAGATTACCCTAATTAACTAATTGGGTTTCCCCTTGGGTGTATATAAGAAGATTACTAGAGAGGGATTAGGGTTAGACATTCATAACATCAACACTAAAATCGTCCCTCCTCTCTCTTCATTACTACGAGTTCTTCAACCCTAAAGAACTCGGTACTGCCATCAAGAACATACATCCTAAAGGGGAACCAGACCAATCTGAACATGACGTCTACTTCCCTCTCTGGTGTGGTGACTGGCTAATCAGGTACACACATCTTACTTTATTGTTCATGATTGAATTTTCATAATTAGGGTTTATGTTTTACCCATGTTCTAATGATATAATCAACAAGTTTGATTTCATATTTTATACATTACAAAACTAAAATTAGAAAACAGAACGAATGTAAGCCATTACAAGGTTCTTTCTATGCATTTCACATATATTTTTGGTTTGTTACCATTTTTTTGGCTTCCATAAGCCTTCGATCGATTCTAATCTTCCATCTTTAGCAATGGTTTCTCTTATCACTTATGACATTTTTTTTGAACGGCCAACAAAACTTTTATTTAAAAAATGCTAACAAGATGCTAGCACGCAAAGTCCGAGTACAACAACCGAAGTAAAAAACAACCCGACAAACAGTAACCCGACAAAACGACAAAACCAACCCGAACACGATCCCATCTTACTTATGTCAAATCTACCCCAAGAGTCCCACGTCATGTCCGACATCTTCCCCCGATTTGTAATCCACTGGTAACTCATAATCTTGATCTCCTCAAAAACATTCCGAACCACAACCGCCTTTTGATTATGAATGAGATCGTTTCTCGCTTTCCATAAGCTCCAAAAGGTTGTTAACACAACCCCATAAAACGCCTTCTATGCCCGAACATTAGTTATTGCTGTCTTGTAATAATTTAAAAGATCCCGCACATGGAAAGCAAAAAGATTTGGAACCCGACACCACGCAAAAACCACCTGCCAAACCTCCATAGAATCCGGGCAACCCGTGAACAAATGATCAACCGACTCCATGTTTGTATCATAAATGCGGCAGTAAGGTGTTTCGACATGAATATTCCTCCGAGATAATACATCAGGAGTCGGAAGGCGATCTAGAAACGCACGCCAAGCCATTATACCCACTTTCCTTGGGACCCAATTACACCACTCGTAAGACGCCTCCGGTATAACACAAGTTGCCTCAATGATAAGTTTCTTTACCGAGCTGACTTCAAAGCATCCAGAACCAATAAACTTAGCAGTCCACGAATCACTTATGACATTTTAACTTTTAAAGTTTAAACCAATCTTTTTTATCATTTTTATTATATGGTATATGATTAACTGATTTGGCCGCAAGTTTCTTTTAGTTTTTATTGGGCTAAAGTGTGTGCCCATGACCCTCCACATAGGCGTCATGTCGCACACCTTTAATCCACCATTCAAAACCACTACTCTAAGGGAGTGGTTATGACCCAACCCTTTATTATTTTAATATATTTTTGTCTCAAAGTCAACAAATGGAGGGCCGTTGTAATCATGGTTTAATCCACGCCAACCACCATCAATTAAGGAGGGCGTGGTGTAGCCTTCCATTCATGTTCTTACGCGACAAATCATGTTCCAACCATTAACCCCACACCCTTCAGCCTTACTATTTCATATGTTGATCAAATTCTTAATTAAAGGTTCCATAATTGTTTGGTGTTTTGGATAGATATGGATTTATATTAGATAAATATTCTTCATGTGTTTGGCTTTTTATCCAAGATTTTCTAGCAGGCTCATGACATTACAAAGCAAAGGTTATGGGTTCGAGTCTTACATGGAGCAAAATTGCTTTGGATTGAGTTAGGGGTTTTTATCACAATGGGCTTTCGGACGGTGAGTTTCCTCTGGAATGGTGGTAGGTCAGCTCACCAGCGCCGCTTGCCGGCGTGGGTGGCATTTTCCCATTGAGTTTACCCTGATAATCTGCCTTTTGTTGGTCGTTCAAGAAAAGATAAAAGAAAAAATGATTTTATAACTTCATTTGATATTGTCGTTTTGTTAGCATTGTTATTTTTTCCTAACACCAATTATTTTGTCAATAGTTATTCATTTCGTTCAATCAATAGTTCCATAATAGTAGGTGCAACAAGGAATTCTTCATTCGAAACTAATGAATGTCAGGTCAGGGCTTTCTGCCTTGTTATTAAAAAAGGGGCTTGGGTAAAGCAAACTCCCTCTTTGTATGAGCACGAGCTTAGTCAAGTAGAATCAGGTTGCGGTGTTGTATGCTCTGATCGAAAATGAATAAGTGGGGCCATGCTGATACGACTGAATATGTGTTAGAAAGGTAAATCCCTCCCCTACGACACAAAAAGGGGGTTGAACTTCTAACAGCCCGCCCGCTTTCAAAGAACAATATTGTGATAACGTAGACCTAAGTGAAGTGGTCATATTGGATCCTTGGGAACCATCACAAGTGCGGCCAACATCTATTTATTTCAATGATAATGTTGTATTGTCCAACAAACCAGAGACGTATGACCATAATCGTTGACTGTTACTTATCATCTTGCTCTATAACCTGGTTTGGTTTTGTAGTCCAAATAATCACGTACTATGACATATCTGAAAGAGTAGCAATTAGTGAAATAAAAACATTTGTACATACCATGAAAGTTACTCCATCTCCCATATCCAAATATGAAAATATTTGGAATATCTGGAACCATTTATGAACATCACAACAAAAATGATTAAAACATATGGCTCCTACCTAAATAAAGAGTTGCATGTCAACTACAAAATAGGAGTATGATAGAATATATAATAATGATATACAAACAAAAACCAATCCCAATGAAAACACAAAATATATGGAACTTGGTGGCCTAATGACATGGGAGTCGGCAACCGAAGCCCCGGTGAACGGCATTCTTAACTTTTAAAGTCCTAAGGTAGTGAAATTCCTTATCGGGTAAGTTCTGACCCGCACGAAAGGTTTAACGATCTAGGAACTGTCTCGGAGAGAGACTCGATGGAATAGACAATTCTGACTAGAACAATGGTTTAGATCAAAGTAATCATAGAAATAAGAGTAAATTGCCATTTTAGTCCCTGAGTTTTGTCGAAATTTGCCATTTTGATCCAAATAGTTTTTTTTTTTGCATCTGAGTCCCTGACTTTTACATTTTGTTGCCATTTTGATCACTTTGCCTAACTCCATCCAAAAACCAAGTTACTCTTTTCAATTTAAACCTTTTCAGTTGCCATTTTGATCCAATTCTTAAAAAAACATAAAAATTCTAAAAAATCCAAAAAATCCGTTTCGGCGCGAACCGTTTCGAACACAAACCGTTTTGGCGTGAACCGTTTCGAACACGATCCGTTTCGAGCTGAACCGTTTCGACGCGAACCGTTTCGACCCGTACCGTTTCGAAGCCGAACTGTTTCAAGCCGAACCGTTTCGACCCGTACCGTTTCGAACCGAACCGTTTCAAGCTGAACCGTTTCGAACCGAACCGTTTCGAGCTGAACCGTTTCGACCCGTACCATTTCGACCCGAACCGTTTCGAGCTGAACCGTTTCGACGCGAACCGTTTCGACCCGTACCGTTTCAAAGCCGAAAACACTTCGGTTCGATACGGTACGGGTCGAAACGGTTCGGTTCGAAATGGTTCACGTCGAAACGGTACGGTTCGAAACGGTTCGGCTCGAAACGGTTCGGGTTCGAAACGGTTCGGGTCGAAACGGTTCGCGTCGAAACGGTTCGGTTCGATACGGTACGGATCTAAACAGTACGGTTCGAAACGGTTCGCGTCGAAACGGTTCGGTTCGATACGGTACGGGTCGAAACGGTTCGGTTCGAAACGGTTCGCGTCGAAACGGTTCGGTTCGAAACGGTTCGCGTCGAAATGGTACGGTTCGAAACGGTACGGGTCGAAACACTTCGCGTCGAAACGCTTCGCGTCGAAACGGTTCGGCTCGAAACGGTTCGGGTTCGAAACGGTACGGGTCGAAACGGTTCGTGTCGAAACGGTTCGGGTTCGAAACGGTACGGGTCGAAACGGTTCGTGTCGAAACGGTTCGGCTCGAAACGGTTCGCGTCGAAACGGTACGGGTCGAAACGGTACGATTCGAAACGGTTCGCGTCGAAACGGTACGGTTCGATACGGTACGGGTTCGAAACGGTTCGCGTCGAAACGGTTCGGTTCGATACGGTACGGGTCGAAACGGTTCGGTTCGAAACGGTACGAGTCGAAACGGTTCGTGCCGAAACATTTAATGATTTTTGGATTTTTTAGAATTTTTTTGATTTTTTAGAACTTTTATGATTTTTTAGAATTTTTTTTATTTTTATATTTTTTTGATTTTTTTAGAATTTTTTGAATTTTTTGGAATTTTTTGGAATTTTTTTGAGTTTTTGGAATTGGATCAAAATGGTAACTGAAAACATTTTTTAAGGAAATCCCCAAAATACCCCTGTTACAAACTGGGTTTTTGGATGGAGTTAAACAAAATGATCAAAATGGGAACAAAATGTAAAAGTCAGGGACCCAGATGCAAAAAAAAAACTATTTGGATCACAATGGCAAATTTGAACAAAACTCAAGGACTAAAATGGCAATTTACTCTAGAAATAAAGGGTTCTTCTGTAACTATTGACAAAATTTTATCTGATTATCTCAAACACATAGCAAGTTGGATTAAACTTTCTTTACATGATCCAACATTTTTGTTATGATTAAACAATAATATTATAATTCCCGTTTCAATAAAAGTATAATATTATTAGAATAATAACTTACTTTTATGATCTACTGTTCCCTAGTTGTGTGTTTGAGGAGGGTTGGTCTTTAACATCTTTAAGGATTAGTTATAAAGATCATTGTGTTTGTGTGACAATTACTCTCCAACAAAGCATTATACATTAATTATGGCAATACCTTAGGTCTACTATAGAAGAATGCAAAATTAAAATAGTTACGCTTGTATTGATTTAAGAGAACCTACAAGGATAGCTTTATAACGTCTTTTTTATACTCTTTGCAAAATGGAGCCACCACTTTTTACAGTAAAATCTAATCAAAATCGCTACTTTTAGAATGTACAAGTTTCTGGAGTAGTCTCGAAAAGTTTGATACCGATAGTACACTAATCAGTCACTTACAAAATAATTTAAAAACCATTATTGTCCTTTTATTAATCAGTCACTTACAAATTCAAAAAAAGTCCTTTTATTAATCAGTCAATTACAAATTCAAAAAAAAAAAAAAAGAAAAAAAAAAGAGAGAGACAAGGTAGATAACCATTTAATTGAGTTTGTTCTTGTTAATTTTATATCTTTTGTCTAGCATCGTCTGATGAAGGATAAGCTTTGCCATCGACTAGTTAAAATTTTTAATTATGTAAAACTTTAAATGTGCAAATAATTTCTAAACTTTTTAATAAGTAAAATGCATCTCTAAATAATCTTTAGACCCTATACCATAATAGTGGAGAGTTCAAATGAGAAGAAATTTTTTGTAAGAATAAAAAAGAATAAATTTTAACCAATAAGAATTCTTCATTTTACTTTATTTAATTTTTGTATTTAATATTAGTGTAAGGGTATATTGGTAAACTTAGATAAATCATTAATTGTATTCTTCCTTTTTAATAGCTAACTACATTAAATTTGTAACTTATTTAAAAAAAAAATATTTTTCAAAGAAGAAAAAAAATTAATTTAAAGTGTGGGATGAATTACGAGGCGTGTAGGATGAATTACAAGTTGTGTAAGATAAATTTCAATATGTGTAGGATAATTTTCAAAACGTGTAGGATAAATTTTGATGTGTATAGACAAAAGTTTTAGTGTGGAGGATGATAGTCTTTATGACTAATTAATTAGTCAAAGATAATAATAAATGAAATGTGAGAAAAACTATTTAGTATTTTACAATTGTACCCTTTGTTTTTTTTTTCTTCTCAATTTAATTTTGTTCTCAAATGAACCTCCCCCTAGCATAATAAATTTTCATCTTTTATATGAATATGTTAAACAAGGAACATGTTAAAGAATTTACTTAAATTAACGTTTAACCTTCCGTTATATTAAACATTAAATGGCTTATTAGTCACAAATTAACGATGAAAATTGAGAAATAGTTATGAATGAAATTGTAAGAACTAAACTGAGGCAGGTTCAATAGGGGGTGAGGAAGTAGTAGATGTGTACGCAGAGGAGTGGTGCGTTTAGGATTTTGGCGAGGGTGCGTTGGACGAGGTGGTGGAGGCGGTGGAGGCAGAGTGGGCATATCTTGTTGAGGGGTAGAGGAACTAGGGACCGGGAAAGGTGGGTCGGGTGAAGATGGTGATGATGTGGATTGGGTGGGAGTAGAGGGCTGTGGTGATGATGGTTCAGAGGTAGAAGGGATAACGTTGGTATTAGTGTGGTCAGTGGTGTTTAGTGGATAAGGTGTGTGATGTGGAATGAGTTCAGGAAAAAAAAGGACACATAAGGAGAGATAGGTGTGGTGGATGACGGGGATGGCGGGGAAACACGAATTTGAAAAGGGAAGATTTTCACTGAAATGCACATGTCTCACTAAATCTAGTTTTTCTATTGCGGGGTCAAAACAAAGATAACCGTGATGACGAGGGCTGTAACCAAGGAAAAAACAAGGCGTGGATCTAAAATCCATTTTGTGATGGTTATACGTAGATAGGGAAAATATTGACATAAAAACCCGAAGGAAGGAGTAATCTGGTTTGCGATTGAAATTTTGATAGAAGGGAGATTTATTCGAAGAGGTTCTAGATGGAAGACGATTAATAAGGTAGACAATGGTTTCGAATGCAAAGTGCCAGAATCGTTGTGGTAGGTAAGAATGGGTAAGGAGGGCAAGCCCGGTTTCTACAAGATGATGATTACCTCGTTCAACAATTCCATTATATTCACTAGTGTATGGACAGGAATGACGATGAATTATACCAAGCTTGTTGAATAAGGGAGAAAGGATACGAAACTCCCCTCCCCAGTCAGTTAGTACGTTTTTTTAGTTTAGTGTTGAACTGATGTTCAACCATGGTGACAAAGTTGGTAAATGTGGTGAAAATATATGATTTCTGAAAAAGTAGATCATACCACATGAAACACAAGTGATGGTCAACACACAATAAAAAGAAGCGATGTTCATCATGAGACACAGTTGGAGAAGGTCGCCAAACATCACTGTAAATTAAATCCAAAACATTACGACTTTGAAAAGTAGAATTATGCAAGGTAACTTTGGAGGATTTTCCAAATTGACAAGAAGTACATAAAGAATAACATAATTTTGTAGAAACAGGAAAGAAATTATTTAAAATAAGCATATGGGGCCAAGACGTTGATGTCAAATGGTAGAGGAAGCTTCAGTTGTTATGAAGACCTGCTTAGGAATTGGCTTAAGTTGTGGAAGGTAAAACGAGTATAGACCATTATCACTTGGACCCAATAGAAAGGTAGTGTGTGAAGACTCGTCCTTACAATAAAAAGGAAAAAGTGAAATTGAAAATAAACATCATTATCTAAGCAAAATTGTTTAACAGATAGTAACTTCTTTTGAATAGCAGGTACTTGAAGAATATCAGACAATTTAAATGTTTTACTAGGTGAGAAAAATTCGGAAGATCCAATATGTAAAATGGGTAAGGGTTTACTGTCACCAATGTGGAGTGAGTCAATACCTAAATAGATCTCAAAGTTTTCAATATTCGTCAAGTCAGGAGTAACATGGCCATTAGCACCTGTGTTTGTAACCAGGTAGTCCTAGATGTTCTCTAAAAAGGAGGACTCAAAGTTGTCAATATTCGTCAAGTCAGGACTAACTTGGCCATTAGCACCTGTGTCTGTGAACCAGGTAGTCCTAGATGTTCTCTAAAAAGGAGGAAAAATTGGCCTAAGGAGCAAATCAAGAATTGGCAGCAGATTGGTTTGGGCACTAGGATGGTAGTGAACAATGCCACAACGATTACAACGACTGTATACCATATTCTGTGTTGAGGCCCATACAAACTGTCATGAGGGGGCAACCTTAGTATTGTTACGCCCCTTATTGGTGCCACGATATTGTCCATGGTTAGCACCCCTATGGTTGTTCTGGTTTTGCGTGGGTCGTGAGTCATAAAGGATCTGTGGTAGAATTAGAGGGTTTTACTATAACCCAATTGAGAATGCCAGTTGTTGCACTTGTATAAGGAAAGAAGTAGGAGTAGTTACAGAGTTACCTATGGTGGCAGAAAAAACCTGAGAAGATGTACCAGAGGAATTAGTCAATGACTTGTGCAACATGAAGTCATGATCAGAAAGAAATCCATGTAGTTCATTGAAGGTGATTGGCGGGTGGTGCGCTAAAAGGTTAGACTTTAGCCTGCTATATTCATCACGTAAACCAGAAATTGTAAGCATGACTAAATCTTTATCTTTCATCGGCTCATCTATATTCGCCAAGGATGAGGCGTATACCATAGCGCAAGATAAGTAGGTAACAGGTGTTTCGACTCCCTTCATCATGATCCAAAGTAACTGAGTTTTTAATGTGAATTCTCATGAGGCGGTATTGGGTGCATATGCACGTCCAAGGAAAGCCAAAGGTCCCTGGATGTAGTGGCTTGCACATGTTGAAAGGAAGCCTCAAAGATGGTGGATAGAATAAGCATGCAAACTTGCACATCACTGACAATCCACTCCACTGGCGCTAATTAGGGTTGTTAGTGGTGGAAGTTTCGCCATCTTTGGATGGTTCTATTAGGAATGTAGGATCTGGGCGGGGGATGGTTCTAGTAACATAATCATACAAGTTGTTGGTGATTAAAAAAGGTTCAAGCGTTGCTTTTGGGTACCCATAAGGGTGAAGGGGAACTTGTGACTGTTGTGACTAGCTTTCTCAGCAGAAGTGAAGGTGGCAAGTTGCGCCATGGTTGATTGAAAGAAAAGAAGAGATGCGCTATTGTGGATAGGCTTGCTCTAGTACCACAATGAACCATAGTGTTCTGTAATTGTTGTGTATTGTTCTATTGATGAAAAGAGGATACAATGGAACAAATTATATAGGACCAGAAGATACAATTTAGATCCCTCTAGAAAAATTAATATAAAACCCTTGGACTGATATTAATAATGAGTATAAGGGGGTGTTTGTTTTTGGTGAGAAGTACTTCAGAACCTCTTATGTCTTCCCCACGTAGACCATGCGCAGACATTTGAGTCTGCAGTTTGTTTGTTTTTTAGAAGAGGTTTCATTAAAAAACCTCTTCCCCACGCAGATCTGTCCGTATGTCTTCCAACATCTTCAAGACTCTCCTCTCTGTCCTTATGTCTTCCAACATCTTCAAGACTCTCCTCCCTCTTTAAAACACCCATCTGGTCTCAAAACCCTAGCACCTCCACTTCTCCAGCCGACACCACCTCCTCCGCCACCATCACCACCTCCACCTCCGACACCACCTCCTCCGCCGCCCGCCCCTGCTCTGCCACCACCTCCACCTCCGACACCACCTGCTCCAGCCTTGCTCCACCTACACTCCGCCACCACCTCCACCTCCGACACCACATCCATCTCCGAAAGCACCTGCTCCACCTCTACTCTGCCACCACCTCCACTTCCGACACACATCTCCTCCGCCACTGTCCTCCACCTTTGCTCCGTCCGCCACCCCTCCTCCACCCACCGTCGACCCCTCCACCATCGATTTCAGGCATGATTCAAGCACCATCGATTTCAGGCACGTTTTAAGGCACGATTCAGGGCTTGATTTGGTTGTAGTGGGAGAGGATTAGGTTTTGAGTTGGGGTTTTGTGATGGGCTGTGGTGGAGATACGGTGGTGGGTTGGATGGAGAAGTGGTTGTAGGAATTAGGGTTTTGGCAAGGAAGACAGTGCAGACGTTTGCAGATGTTATATAATCAAACACTCTTTTTATTACACTCTGCAGACATTTGGTCCACCTCTTCTCGTGCAGACGTTTGCAGATGTGGTCCGCAGACTGCAGACCTTTTGCATCTGAAAAAACAAACACCACCTAAGACTCTTAGTCTAAGAAACCCAAAAAGCTATACATGACAATCATGACCTATATTTATCTATAAATTTGTTGATTTGGATGAAAATTTAGATATAGATTTATTTAATTTATACAATAAGTCCATTTGAATCAACTCAAAATTAAAGAAGAAGTCACTCTTATAACACTTGTTAATAAATGGTCCATATGAGCGAACAACCGCAACTATCACTACATACACAACCACCACCATTACCAACGTAACCGCCATTGTCATCAAAACAATCGCCACCACCTCCCTGACGCAAATGCTGTCAGTAATCAACACTACGAATACCTATCATCATTGGCTGTAAAAATAAATAAATTAATTCATTCTAATACTTCTTTTTTTATCTAAAAGGTCACACTCGAACCCAAATCTCATATTAATCCAAACACGTTTTGACCCAAACCAAAGTGATACTTTTCTAAACGAATTCGTTTCGACCCAAACTCATTTACAGTTAAACCCGTTCCCACCAAGGCCGAGGTTGACATGAATCTTTTCGACTCAGCATCCAATTGACCCAACTCACTTGTTTTACCAAACTTAAAAAAAAACCCATTCGGTCCAACAAAATCAAATAACCTAACTTGTATACTACAAACTCCCATGAAACAAAACTATATTCTATTATTTACTCGTTTCAAGTTGGGCGTTTTTTAAATACCAAACTTGAAATTCAAATTCAAATAGTAGATTAGGGTTTTCTGTTCAAAAGTGGATGACGACGCAGTTTTTTGCTCGTCTACCTGCTATCCTTATTAATTTGCCCTGGTGATTGAAATGAAACAAAATAGTATTTTTAACAAAAGAAATTCAAATAAATCATATTTTCAAATTCTCAAACAACCATAACATTTAAGATTTGGAAATTAATACCGTTATACCTTAACGAAATTCAAAATATTTGTATTCTTCCCAACGTTTATTTTGAAATAATGATACAAATATATCCCCGTCAACTTTAACAGCAGGAGCCTCCAAATTCAAACGCTACTATAACGGCCATAATTTTTTCACATCATCCTCACGGACTCTCTCTCTCTCTTTCTTTCTCTCTCTGTATTTTAACCTAATTACTTCACCATCTCTGAGAATCATCTCTCTCTACATTGAATCTACATTCACTCTAACAGCAATTTGTAGCAGATTTCAGGTTTCTTCATGCTTTTCATTCAAATTTTCACTTCAATTTGTTGTTTCATTCACTAATTCAGATCGAACACTCTTTAATTGATGGGATTCGTTTAGTTATTGGCAGTTTAAAGCCGATTTAAGGTTTATTCTCAGTTCAGTTTGCTGTTTCATTCACTTAATCAGATCGAACACTCCTTGATTGATGAGATTTGTGTGTGTGTGTATATATATTCTCAATTTGAAGCCGATTGAAGGTTTCTTCATAGTTTTATCTGATAGTTTCAGTTCAATTTGTTGCTTCATTTATTTAATCAGATCGAACACTCTTTGATAGATGAAATTTGTAGTTTTGTATATTTATATATATCGGCGGTTTTTGACGTTTTTCTTAATGTTTCTGTTTTGATCTGCATTTTGTATGATGTTTGAGGGAGAAACATCTGAGTAATGATTGTGATTGCTATTGCTTACCTTACAAGGACAGTTCAGTGGTGACTAAGTTGACTCAGTGAGTCGATTAGTGAAACTCGCTCTATGTTCTCTAAATTATGGTTGTGATAGCAGATAGCTACTGCTTACCTTCCAAGGCTAGTTCAGTTATGACCGAGTTGTCTCAGTGAGTCAAACAGTGAAACTATAGGAGTGAATTTTCTCATTAATGCTTGTGATAGCCACTGCTTACCTTGCAAGGATAGGTCAGTTATGACCGAGTTGACTCAGTGAGTCAAACGGTGAAACTGTAGGAGTGTGTTTCGTGATCTGATCTGGAAGTAGACAATCTTAGATATTTGGATACTGGATGTTTTAATTTAATTTTCTTCTTGAAAATTTGTATTTTAGATTTAAGTTTTTTGTAAACCCTAGGTTTATTGATTGATTGAATTTTTCAGATTTGAAATTAGTCGACAGTGAAAAATTGGTGATTTGAAGACCTAATTGTAAAGTTATGGACAAGAAGGGAGGAAGTGCGATACCGAGTTCACCATCTCAGACTCCGAGATCTGTTGAGAAGTCAGCAAGAGATATTCGACATGTTGAAGGAAATATGAGTGGTAAACATGATAAAGAAAAAGGGGTAAATGTTCAGGTTGTTGTGAGATGCAGGTGTGTACTTTTTTGTCTTCAGGCATATAAATATAATTTTAAATTTTAAATTTTGGTACACAAAAATTTAAAAAATGGTATTATTGTGTTGTAGACCACTGAATGCTGATGAGGAAAAACTACACACTCCAGTGGTGGTTACATGTGCAGAAAACAAGAGGGAAGTATGTGCAGTTCAAAACATAGCTAACAAGCAGATTGATAGATCATTTGTGTTTGATAAGGTGTGTTTTTTTCTAATGCATTTATGTTTATCATCTTTATATCCAAATGTAGTATGTCTCTGAAGAGAAATGAAACCAAAGGGTAAAGCTTCTCTTAAAGCAATCATAATCTTTATTTTTTGAAGAAATCAAAATTGAATTTGTGTTGTTTCATGTGCTAATCTGGTACGATATCCATAGGTATTCGGTCCAAAATCCCAACAAAGAGACTTGTATCATTCAGCAGTGTCTCCCATAGTTTTTGAAGTTCTCGAGGGCTACAACTGCACTATATTTGCATACGGCCAAACGGGAACCGGAAAAACATACACAATGGAAGGAGGAGGGAGGAAAAAGGTATACTTTCACCCCAAATGAAATGAATCCGTTTGTTTTTCGGCTTTTATTTTGGGCTATACAGCTAATATCGGTGATATATCACCGATATATCGGTCCCCATGTAAGATATCGGTGTCAAATATCAGTCAGAATATTGGTACCAATATTATCAGCGATATTGACCAATATTTGACCGATATATCACCGATTTTCCCGATACCAGTACCTTACTTCTTAAATCTACCATTCATCTTTCTTCTTATTGCTATTATTTGTGTTTTAAGCCTTCATCACTTGCTACAATTTAACTTTTGCAAGTTGGAAAAGGTTAATTTGTTAATGATATGAGAGTATACTGAATTGTTAGTGTTAAATTGCTATATATATAAATTCTGCATGATATTAAAATTACCGATGTCCCACTGCGATAACCCATATCTCAAATATCTGTCGTTGACCGATATCCGATTTTTTGCCGCATTAACTGCGTAGATTTTGGGTAATAACCAACCTTTTGTTTGTTTCAGAACGGGGAATTCCCAAGTGATGCAGGTGTGATTCCGAGGGCGGTTAGGCAAATATTTGACATATTAGAAGCTCAAAATGCAGAATACAATATGAAAGTTACGTTTCTAGAGCTGTACAATGAGGAAATAACCGATCTTTTAGCTCCCGAAGAAGCTTCAAAGTTTCCAGAAGATAAGTCGAAGAAACCGATAGCGTTAATGGAAGATGGAAAGGGTGGTGTACTTGTTAGAGGCTTAGAAGAGGAGATAGTTTCTACTGCTGATGAAATATACAGAATATTGGAAAAAGGTTCTGCTAAAAGACGTACGGCAGAAACGCTTATGAATAAACAAAGTAGTCGTTCTCATTCGATATTTTCTATCACGATTCATATCAAGGAACGTACCCCTGAGGGTGAAGAAGTTATTAGATGCGGAAAACTTAACCTTGTTGATCTTGCTGGTTCGGAGAATATTTCGAGATCTGGTGCAAAAGAGGTATGGAAGTATCAATCATGTTTTGTTTAAGCCAATTCAAGCAATAAACTTGTAAAATGGGCCTGAAACTATGTCAATATTTTTTGTCAATACATCTAGAGGTGATTCTTTTGAGTTGATTCAAGGGAATCTTTGTCATTTACAACTGGTGAATTTTTTCATTTTCATTTTCGTCCATGAGGTTTGGCCAGTTTTGCGACTTTCATCCAAAGGTTTGATTTTGCACATCGTCCAAAGGGTTTGAAATCTTGTCATTTTCATCGGCTCGTTAACTCTCCATTTTCTCCGTGGAAGCGGTATTTTCATTTTTCTGTTGGCTTAAGGGTATTTTCGTCTTATTTAAATACTTGTACATGCTAAATGCTTGTACATAAAATGAAAAGACTGAATTGCCCTTTAAGTTAACAAAAAGACGAAAATGGCAAGATGAAAATTTTTATATCCAGATGTGGAAAAACAAACCTTTGGACGAAAGTGACATTTTACTCTCACACGAAATCAATACTTGGTTGACTTGTAACATTTTAAATACTTGGGTACCTAATCAATTGTTACAGGGTAGAGCAAGAGAAGCTGGTGAGATAAACAAAAGCTTGCTTACACTTGGCAGAGTCATTAACACACTTGTTGAGCGTTCAGGACACATACCTTATAGGTAATATTCTACATACCATCATTATTATTACTTATTTTCTTAATTAATTTATTATTTACACACATCTGGATGAACCATATAAACAGGGATAGTAAATTAACAAGATTGTTGAGAGATTCATTGGGAGGAAAAACAAAGACATGCATAATTGCTACAATCTCCCCTTCAATCCATTCTTTGGAAGAGACACTAAGTACTTTAGACTACGCTCATCGTGCAAAAAATATCAAGAACAAACCCGAGGTTAGTATTGACTAGATCAGTCTGTTTAATAATTGACAAGCTTAGGGGTGCTAAACGGGTCGTGTCCGTGGGATGGCGGCGGGTTCACCTGAACCTCGTAGGATGGCAGGTTCAACCTGACCTGAACTGGAAAAATTTAGACAAACGTGAACACAACCCGAACCTGAAAATCTTATCGTACGTATGAACCCGAACACGCTCCGAATATTCGTGGGATGACCCGAACACGACCCGTTCAACCCGAATTTTTTATTTTTTGATATTTTTTTCGCAAAATAATATATTAAAATTAAAATTTTACAAAAAAAAGACAAATGTACATAATACAACTACATTTTAATTATAAATTTAATGTCAATTTCCTTTTTTAAGTTAAATTATGGCATAAAACACCAACCCAATTTAATTTATGACATAAAAAATATTGTAAAATATATATAATATAAATGGGTTAAATGGGTCAAACTGCCAACCCGATCGGGTTGACACGAACATTACCTACGGGTTTTCAGGTTCAACCTGAAACTGACCCGAACCCATTTAGACTAAACCCAAATTATTGAATTTCGTGTTAGGTTCGTGCCGTGTTTTCTGGTCGTGTCAGAAATTCACAAGCTTCTGCCTTTTTAATCTCTGATTACTGGACTTTTTCTTTTTGTTGTTTTAGATCAATCAGAAGATGATGAAATCAGCAATGATGAAGGATCTGTATTCTGAAATTGAACGGCTTAAGCAAGGTTGTGAGATTACTTTATTACCCTTTGTTCATTAAACTTTCTCAGTAAGGTAGTAGTCCATATTTAACAATCTGTATACTGTTTGTAACTGTTGGTTGACCAGAGGTGTATGCTGCTCGAGAGAAAAATGGAATTTACATACCAAAAGACAGATATCTTCAGGAGGAAGAGGAGAAAAAGGTAATTTTTCATGAACTTGCATAGGCCAGTGAACGAACCAAACGTTCATGAATAATAAGCGAACAAGCATGAACACAATACAATTTTTTTGTTCATTTAACTAAATGAACGGACATGAGCACACGTTTTGTTCGTTCATTGTTCATGAACGTGCGTTTATGTTCGTTCGTTAAGTTTGTTTGTTTATGTTTGTTTCAATTTAAATACATAAGTAGTTATATTTATATAAATATAACTAACTGATAAATGGGCTTTCCAATGGAATTTATCTTAATTACTCACTAATTATATGTTCGTTTATGTTTAGTCAATTATGTTCATTTGTGTTAATTTATGTTTGTTCAATTATGCTTATTTGTGTTGTTTATTGTTTGTTAAATTATGTTTTTTTAAGTTTGTTTGTTTATGTTTGTGAGCTGTTCGTTTAGGTTTTAAACGAACGAACATAAACGAACACGAACATGCCTCTGTGCGTGTTCGTTTGGTTCATTTACAAGCCTAAACTTTCAGTTAGCCTGATTGAAATTATTATCTTTCATTTTATTGAAATTTTGTTGATTTTTTTTGACAATTTAATCCAGGCAATGGCTGAAAAAATCGAACGCATGGAACTTGATAATGAATCTAGAGGAAAGGTATAATCAAGAGTCACGACATCAAATTTTTCAGTATATTCGGTTCTGTTTCCTTCTTAAATCCGTCATTGATATTGGTTTTTTTTTTTTTTTTCTGTTTGTGTAAAAAGCAAATGATGGAGCTACAGGAACTCTATAACTCTCAGCAGTTAATAACTGCAAATTTAACAGAGAAGCTTGAGAAGACAGAGGTATGCTCTTTGTTTTTTTTTGTTTTTTTATTAAGTGTAGCATTATGTTTTCATTTTCCTGACACTAAGAAGCATACTTCGTTTTCCTTCAGGTAAAACTCCAAGAAACTGAACATTCATTGTCCGGTCTTGAAGAAAAGCATAGACAAGCAAATGCAACGATTAAAGAGAAAGAATTTCTTATCTCCAACCTTTTAAAATCTGGTAAGTTAATCTATTTTCAATCCTTTTATAATCACAAGCAAAGTTACATGTGTTTTGACCCAAGTTGTCTGTTTCAGTGATCAAAAAGGTATTTTTACTTCATACTACCACCTAAACTGTTTTATTTGGTAGAAACTTTAATTGTTTATAATTTTAAACAAAGTTAGAAGAAAGTATTCCGTACAGAATATGGCTTGTGACCAAAGTCAAACCTGTCTAATAACAATGGTCTTTTATAATTTCTACAGAAAAAGCACTTCTAGAGCGGGCATTTGACCTTCGTGGGGAGCTGGAGAATGCTGCATCAGACGTATCTCGTCTATACACCAAGATTGGTACAAACTTTATAAATATCCTTGCATAAAAGGTGCAAGGACTGGTACTTATTTCAGTGCTATGTTTACTTTAACAGAACGCAAGGATAAAATTGAAGATGAAAACAGAATTCTTGTCCAGCAGTTCCAATCTCAGTTAACTATACAACTTGATACTTTGCATAAAACCATAGCGGCTTCTGTAACTCAACAAGAGCAACAGTTGAAAGGCATGGAGGAAGATATGCAATCCTTTGTATCAACCAAGGCCGAGGTATATTAATATTTTAGCCAAACACTTATTGCCCAAAAAGTTCAAGTTTTTTAAAAACATTTAGAGAACTAGAGGAGGCAAAATGGGTGGCTCAAAACAAGTTGGATAAACTCGAAACATTTTGTCTATAAGTTATATAACTTTTATAAATATTTGGGGTCTCAACAACCACTATATATTTTTTACTATATTATAATACATATTGGAAGGACAGAAAAGTAATTTCACTATAATTAAGAGTTGTACTTAAATACACGTTTTAAATCACAAGGTACCCTTTAAAACTAAAGGTTCTCTTTTAACCCAACTTTCCCACATGATTCTTAATAGTAATTTAAAATGATTACACCATAAATCGAGCATTTTATTCTCTTTGGTTTGAGTATGGTATTGCTATAGTTTTTTTTTTAATTTTAAAAAATTGTAATAAGTGATTACGCGTTTTACCGGTGCCTGTGTTGTGTTACTGCCGCATCGTGCGGGCACCCCCTATTAATGAATAGACTTGCGTCCTTTTTAACCCATTAAAACGAATAGACTGTGAATTTGTGGGGAGTGTAGGCAACTGAAGAACTTCGAGCTGCCCTAGAGAAATTAAAAACAATGTACGGTTCTGGAATCAAAGCTTTAGATGATATAGCCGATGAACTAGATGGGAATTCACAGTCAACGTTTGGACTTTTGAACTCTCAAGTCTCCAAAAATTCTTCTGCTCTTGCGGAGGTATGTATAATATATACAATTTTGATTATAAAAATCAACAGTTATAGTGATATGTCATAACTTAGCTTCTGTTTCATGTCCAGCTTTTCAAGGGTATTGCATCAGAAGCTGAAAAACTGCTGGGTGATCTTGAGAGCATTCTCTACAACCAAGAAAATAAACTAACTGCATTTGCACAACAACAACGAGAAGTAAGATATTTAATATCATAAACAAGTAAAAAATTATACTTTTAGGGAGATAACAAAAGTCACTGTTGACATGTGATATGCAGGCGCATTCTAGAGCTGTGGAAACATCAAGAACAATATCTAAGACTACTATGAACTTTTTTGATACTTTAGACTTGCACGCAACGAAATTGATCAAAATTGTTGAAGAGGGTCAAACGCTCAATGACCAAAAACTTTCTGAACTTGAAAGAAAGTTTGAGGTAATAGAATTTGTCTTTTACTCTTGCTTGTTGAAACATGATTCGGTCTTCTCATTTTATTCTTTTTTAGGAATGTGCTGCGATTGAAGAAAAACAACTTCTCGAGAAAGTTGCAGAACTATTTGCAGTTTCAAATGCTAGGAAGAAAGGACTGGTATGATTTAAAATGGGTCATGTTTCGGACATGGTCAGGTTGGGTTGACCCAAACGGCCAAATCCTTAATATCCAAAAATTAGTTTGCCAAATACGATAACAAAAATTATATTATTTCAAAAATAATCTAATTTTTTTAATAAAGTGATTTTGGATGTTTGATGAATAAGAAGTTACACTCGGTCTCTACTTTAAATCCATTTGACCTGTTTACTTTTTCATCAAACTAGTGGGTTATCACCCGCGCTCCGCAACGGGTTCGAAACGTAGATAAAAATAAGCAGATCACGAGAGTTTAAGTTGTTTGATGTTTTAGTTAAGGGGCTAAACATGTCATTATTAAAGTTGAGGGGCTAAACATGCAATTATTAAAGTTGGGCTAAACATGCAATTATTAAAGTTGAGGGGCTAAACATGTCATTATTAAAGTTGAGGGGCTAAACATGCAATTATTAAAGTTGGGGGGCTAAAGTTGTTTTAGTTAAGGAAGGGGCTAAACACATCATTATTAAAGTTGAGGGGCTAAAGATGTCATTATTAAAGTTGAGGGGCTAAAGTTGTTTGTTGTTGACAAAATAGCATATTTACAGTATATATAATTTTAGTCAACTCTAGCCAACCTGGAATTTTGTATGCTGTTATCTTATCATAAACAATTAGCAGTAAAAAAAAAAAAACCTTTTTACGAATTTATGCCAATCATATTATACAGGTTAGAACAGCAGTTGATGGCCTGAGGGAGACCGCAGCAAGTAAAGCTAAAAGATTTGACCAAGAAATGTCAACAATGAAAGATTCGAGCTCCTGCATAAGGAACAACTGGATAAACTATACGAAAGAGGCTGAAAGCCACTATCTTGAAGACACTGCTGCAGTTGAAATCAGAAAAGCAGACCTAGATGAGGTTCTTCAAAATTGGTACGCATTCAATATACAGTTTCATTATTCTTTCAAAACATACTGAATCATGGGATGATTTTCTTTAGTGGTGACTATTGTTGACTTTTGTTTAATTGTTACAGTTTGCAAAAGACGAAAATGGGGTCACAACAATGGAATAGCGCTCAGGAATCTTTGGTTAGTTTAGAGAAGAGCAATGTTGCATCTGTGGATGAAATAGTCAGGTAAAAGAAATTATATAGGTTTATTACTTTTGTGATTTCAGCCCATGTTATTGAAAAAGGTTAATTTGGAATGTGTCAACCAAGATATACCTGTTTTAGTCTAATAATGGGTTCAAGTTATTGAGGAAAAATAACTGTTTTTTTTTTTTACCTTTTTAGGGGAGGATTGGAAGCCAATCAAATTTTGCGTGCACGGTATTCAGCTGCTGTGTCATCCGCACTCGACGACACAAATGTTGCAAGCAAAAACTTACTATCCTCAATTGACCGTGAGTATTTAATTTTGCCATGAATAAATAGATTTACATTTGTGGTTTTTTTGACTTCATTTGTTTTAAAAAAAAACACAATTGCAGATTCATTACAACTGGACCATGATGCACGTGAAAATCTTGATTCCATCATTGTTCCATGTTGTGGAGAATTAAGGGAACTAAAGGGTGGACACTACCATAAGATCATTGAGATCACAGAAAATGCTGGAAAAACACTCTTAAATGACTACACGGTTAGTTTTCTCATTTTACCTCAACATGGTTTCGTAAAATTACTTTCTTGCCCGTTCTACATCATATTCCAATCTCAGGGCTGTAAAATTACTTTCGTGTTCACCTTCGTTCGTTATGAAAATATGTTATGAAAATATATTAAAAGATATAAATTACTTGAAAAATAGCCTATTACAAAAAAATATTATAGTTAAAGTATATATCATACTTGGTTTTAAAATGCGCGCATAATGCGTGATGCGCCCGATGCGCTAATGAGAGCGCATCGCAACAGCTGATGCGAGGCGTTTATGTGATGCGAGAATATTGCGCGCTTATCGCATAATGCGCTCTGATGCACGCAACATTGTTTCTTATGCTTTTTTCCAGATTTTATGAACTGTGTTCGGTTTTTTCCATAATTAACATCTTAGTATACTTGATTTGAACCAAAAAACACAACTCTTACCTTCTAATTACGTCAGTTGTTTTACTTTAAGTATGTTTTTATAAGTTTTTATGTATAAATAATTTTTAACTATTTTTTTTATAAAGAACGCATCACATACGTGATGCACTCGCATCGCGCATCAGATTTTTGGACTAAACGCATCGGAGCGCATCACGCAATTTAAAACCAAGATATCATATTAGTTTTCTTATATAGTTCTATGTTCGTTTAGGTATATATAAATAGAGAATTTTAAAATACAAGACCACCTTATCGTTTAGGTATATACAGTTTTGTCCCGTACACGAGCATCTCAACAGCACATCTAATATAGTCTAGGCCTTCACTTCAATTGAACGTGGCGGCACAATAGTAATTAACTTTGCAAAATTAGGCACGTTACAATACATAATTAGGCATGGGTTGGGTCAACCCTAATTACGCACGTTATTCGCATAATTACGCACATTTATATTGTGGTCGCGTACACAACGCACCATAAGGTCTTGTACATTAACCGGCCTCTATATAAATATATATGTATATGTTATTTGTAGTTTTGTACATAAACAACACACATAAAAAACAGTAATTGAACATTCATGAACTAAAATGAACAACGAGAAGTTTGTTCGGCCTCTTTCATTTTACTAAAATGAACGTAAAATTCTGTTCATGTTTGTTTGATAAACAAGAATATTTCCAGCCAAACAGATCAACATCTGTTTGCTGAACGTTCAGTTCGTTTAGTACGGGACAAAAATGTGCATGGTTATAAAAAAGGGTATTTATTTATAGGTTTTGAAGCCAACTCGAAACACTATTTGTCCAAAATCCAAACGATTTCTTTAAAGATAGGATGTAAAATATGCATGGTTATAAAAAAGGGTATTTATTTTTTTACTAATCTGAATGGGTATTTTTTTTAAAAAAGGTTGACGAACCTACATGTTCAACACCGAAAAAGCGGGCATTCAATCTACCAAGCATGACATCCATCGAAGAACTACAGACGCCGTCATTTGAAGAACTACTGAAACAATTCTGGGATTCAAAATCTTCACTGAAGCCAAACGGAGAAGTGAAGCATTTGGAGTGTCAGTCTCCTAGAGATTCTAGACTTCCACTTGCTGCTATTAATTAATTAATATGTGTACAGATCTCACCATTTTGTTTCTAGATTCAAATCTAGGCTTTTGAATCTGGAGTATTCTATATCTTTTCCATGCTGGATTATAATAAGAATCTGTAATTTGTAATGGTGTTGTTGTGAGTGTAACTAATTTAGGACACCAAAGGAGCTTTAATTAAAACAATCTAAAAAATTTGGGTTTTTAGATATTACATATGCGATTGGTAAATCATGTCCCATACCTGTCAAGTACTCGGTTGCTCATTATTACTTTAGTTGGTTAAAGAAAATACTCATCGGGGTTCTGAAATACATTTCTCACCATTCTAATTATTTAAAAGAAATCAAGTTTTAGCAAATACAACAAACTCAAAATATGATAAGTTATATGCATATCTTTTTTGTAATGATATAAATTCAAAAAGAAATATGGGGAACATGGTTCTGCAGAATACAATGATTTCATACAACTAAAACACTATTGTCCTCAAAATTGAGATGTGTTGGGCGAAAAAGACCAAAAAGGAAGCTATCGTCCTCAAAATTGACATCGAGAAGACATATGATAGGGATTTCATTTCATTGACGAGGTCTTTCATCAAAAAGGAAGCTATTGTCCTCCAAGAATTCAGCAATGATCGATGTATTTCATTGGCAAGAACGAAGATCAATGAAAAAGGATGAGATTGCTTATGATTTCATTTACCTATTGGTGGGTGGAGGGTTAGCCGAACAGCTTATAAGCGAATCGATAACAAGAGATGTGAAATTGGAGCATGATTAACACTTCTAAACTTAAATATGCTCACCAGGTGTTTGCTGAACAACTTGGAATTCAATCGATAACAAGAGATGAGTGAATACCTAAACAGATTGGTAACGTGTAGGAATATTCTTCTTCTTCTTATAACATGAGCATCACTCAGTTGCATCCTTCACAAGATTATGCATTATAATGTTTCTTGGAAGTGACATTCAAATTAAGGTAACAATGTTTAACCGTACAACTACTTATCATGCTTGTAAAATGAGAATATGGATGGAATTTATTTTTTAGCACTCATATTGTGAACTTATAGCAGCAGAAGTTAATGAAGCTGCAAGTTATATTCAAAAGACTATTGGTGATGATGATATACATATAAGAAAATGCTGACAATCTAAAACTTCAAGTTTGGGAATCTCATGCAAATAAGATTGATGAAGTCAGTGTCGTCTTTGTTCGAGCTCGAAAAATGTGCCCTTATGCCTTAACGAAAAATATGCCCTTATGCCATACCGTAATAACTAATAAGATAATAGCTAACCAATGATTTGTGCAGCCCTCCTTGCATTCTTCATAGCAAATTGGTGGATCAACTCTTCACAGTTTATATTATCTAAGACTTCGTTTTCAATTAATAATGAGCTCAATTAACCTAGTGGAAGCCTTCCTTGAAATTGGTATGAGTTTACAAATAAATAAAAAAATAACATGTATATATCGGATTTTTTTTTTTGAAAACATATGTTCCTCGAAATCACGGGCGGAAATCCTCCCCGCACACCATCTAAGCCTCCCCTGGATGAAGTATATGTTAGTGGATATAAACTTAATTAAAATCAAGGAATTGCATTGAAGGGCTGTTATAACATTAAAAAATGAGGGAACGATCCAGCAATATCATTAAAAAAGTTGGGAAATTTACTGCTGAATTTTTCAAAAGTCAAACCAACCTTGAAGGTAGCAACATTCAGGTGGAAAGGTTTCATACTTATTGGCTAAAAACATTGATGTCAAGTATAAAAGGAAAAGCGTTAAAAATCGTGAAGCGGAAATGGAAAGATGCTTCGAAAGAGAATGAATGATCTTGCAATGGAAGATAAAAACTGATGATACATTGATAATTGTTTGTTATCCTTCTGTTTGGGGTCAAGAATGCTTTTGGGAAGAAAGTATTGATACGAAGAGGGTGAAGAACTAAAGATGTAGCTAGTCATGTAACTGAAATTGCAATAAATTGAAACGTTGGTGTGTAATTTGCAAGACTTTTCATATATGTAAAATATAGAAATTTGCTATAAACCACAGGACCAAAACAACAATTGACTCTTTATTTTGATTATAGCTATGGCGGCACTAACCCGGTTCATCTCAAAGGCGAGCTCTTTAGGAAGTATACGTGGCATCGAATTGCCTAATAATGGACCGGTTTTGACACACTTGATGTTTGCGGACTGTTTACGGGGTGAGAGTAATATTTGTAATATCATTAGACTCATTGATGAAACACAGAGTAACACTAAGGTTAATCTGAGGGGTAGTTTCTTCTGTGGGTTCAGTCTCTTTTCTTACTCGTAGAAATGACCTGGATCCTGCAAAACAGCAACACCGTTAGTCTCTTTAAGATGGGATTATGGGGGTTTCCCTTCTAACCAGACTCCGGCGTGAGAATAAGTACTGTTCTGACGGAGAATAAACAGTGTGTATTGAGTGTGTGAGTATAGAGAGCAAGATGGATCAACCTGAACGATGAAGGGTCCTATTTATAGCCGGAGGGTGAAGGAGGGAGGAACAGCTGTGCCAGCTGTGGTTGCGCGCCAGCTGTCCGACCAAGGGGAATATCCCTTTGGTCTCCTCTGTCATGGTCAGTGTAGTGGTACACGTGGCGTGCTTACATTTGCTCATTTTGGAGACCTCGTACTGGCGTTGTCGGTCTGCTCCTTGATTTGTTGCAGGCCTACATGGCGGTTGATGACTGGTGACACGTTTCGTCCTTCTTGTCGGACGGAGCATCTTTGGTGCCACCTTGACGTCTTCCAGAAGCTTCTAGAAGCTTCTGGATTACCTTGCTGATGTAGGCGCCATGTAGGATAAAAAAGTGGTGTGGTCCTTGCCAAGTAGGCGAGGAATTGGGACCATACCTCTTCAAGTCCCCCCAGTCCAGTGTGCCTTCTAGTTGAGTTGATCGTCTAGGAGAGATTCTGGACTTATAAGGGTAGTGGTTGTTAAGGTTGATGTTTGTTATGCGCGTTTTTATGGTAATGGTTGCGTGACGCGCGGCGTGTTGGGAATTTGCAAAAGTTGAGCCAAATGGACGTACGACGCATGGGTTTTGGCAACTTGTAAAAATTGAGCCAACTGGTCGCACGGCGCATGGGTTTTGACAACTTGTAAAAGTTGAGCCAAATGGACGCATGGCGCATGTGTTTTGGCAACTTGTAAAAGTTGAGCCAAATGGACGCACGGCGTGGGTTTTGGCAACTTGTAAAAGTTGAGCCAAATGGACGCATGGCGCATGTGTTTTGGCAACTTGTAAAAGTTGAGCCGACTGGACGCACGGCGCATGGGTTTGGGCAACTTGTAAAAGTTGAGCCAAATGGACGCATGGCGCATGTGTTTTGGCAACTTGTAAAAGTTGAGCCAAATGGATGTACGGCGCATGGGTTTGGGCAACTTGTAAAAGTTGAGCCAAATGGATGCATGGCGCATGTGTTTGGGCAACTTGTAAAAGTTGAGCCAAATGGACGCACGGCGCATGGGTTTTGGCAACTTGTACAAGTTGAGCCAAATGGACGTACGACGCATGGGTTTGGGCAACTTATAACAGTTGAGCCAAATGGACGCATGGCGCATGGGTTTTGGCAACTTGTAAAATTTGAGCCAAATGGACGCACGACGCACGGGTTTTGGCAACTTGTAAAAGTTGAGCTAAATGGACGTACGGCGCATGGCGCATGTTGTTTTCTTCTGCAGGAAGCTTTGTTGTCTTGGGGGGGAGACAACTGATGTGACTGTCTAGTGTCCCTGTCTTATCGGAGGTGAATAGACGCCTTTTTCGGTGTGTCAGTTGCTTTTCTCCACGTTGTCAGGCGTGTGCCGTCCACGCTCCCGGAAAAAGAGGTGATGGTTTCTCTCTCATCTGATGTGTTTCTTCCCCATTGGATGTCCTTCTGGCTTCCTGACGGCCCACTACCCATCGCATTAAATGCGATGGGTATAAGTACATGGCGGTTTCCTCTTTTTTTCTTCACTTTTTTCAAAATTTGAAGTTTGTTTCTCTCCCACTTCTTCATCTTTCTTCCTTCTTTTTCTTGAACATTTTCGTCTTTGTTCTTCTGATTTCCTTAATCATGTCTGGAGCTAATCCTTCCCAGAAGAAGAGAAAGAATAAGGGGAAGACTCCCCCTGGTCCTGAGCAGGCGGTGATAGGGTAGAAAAAAGAAGAGTTCCACAACTTGGTGAGGGAGATGGGTTTTCGCCCTGAATGGGGGGGGGGGGGGCAATATCTGACTGCTGGTTCCACTGCCATGGATGCACCTCCGGGCTACTTGACTTTATATGCTGCGTTTTTTCGGGAGGGCAACTTCAGGCTTCCGATTACCAAGTTTACTGCTTCGGTGTTGAGGAACTATGGGCTCCATATTTCTCAGATTAACGTGATTGGGCTTCCCCGTGTTACTCACTTTGAATTTGTTTGTAGAGCCAACTGGGTTGATCGGACGTTTGAAATGTTCAACGTCTTCTACAGTGTTACTTAAACCAATGGTTTCTATTCTTTTGACTCCCGGACGGGTGTTACTCCTGTTTGTTCCGTTCCTCTGAAGAGCTTGCACGATTGGAAACAGAAGTTTTTCTACGTTCGTCGCGGTGCTATTCCTGTGGATATGCATTACCGGTCGGTGGGTGAAGGGATCCCGAAGATAGATGTTTTGGTGGGTTTTGCTGAACAGGACTGGTACAAGAAAATAACACATAAGGCTACTGCCATTTTCGCAGTTGGAGGAGATGGCTTTGGTTGGTGCTGGAATGAGTCTGTTGTGGTTTCCGAAGAACCCCTTGGGTGTTCCTGTTTATGGTTACCAAGGTAAATGTATGTAATTTTTCTAAAGTATATTCGAATTATTTTGTTTTTTGTGCGTTCTTCCTTATTCCTTTGTCTTTTGCAGTTGGATACAACTTGTTAAATGTCTTGGACCCAAAGGCTGCGGGTGCCATGGTTGAGGCGATCCAAGAGGATGGAAAGCCGACGTGGTTAAACCAGATTCGAGGCCGTTTCTTGCACCCGTCTGATGAGAGTTTCGCTAAATATGCCAATGTTGTTTTAGGTGAAGACGATGAAGATGACCCCATTGATCCTACTCGAGAGGAAGTTGTTGTTCTCTGGAGTGGAAGCTCTGGCAGATCTTCTGAAGGTCTAACTTCTCATTGCGCGCGTGTAGGTCTCGCGCAGGTGGCTGTTAATGAGCCTGTTCATGAAGTCGTTGGTGATGATGAAGAGATTCCAGTTGAAACTGCTTCTCAATTGGAATCCAGGAAGAAGACGAAAGCTGGTGCATCGGGAGGAAAGAGAAGGGGGTTGAGGACAAAGCTGCTGATACTTCTCGTAAGCGACCCTCTACTCTTCCTGTCCTTGATTACGTTGTCGTTTCTGATATATTGTCTGGTTTAGGGGCCGGAGAGAAACCTCGCGGGTCTGATCCGGATGACCGCTCTACTTTGACTGAAATGATGAGGAAGAAAGCCCTTGAGGATAAGAAGCGAAAACTTGATGAACAAGCTGCTGTTCTCCTTGCCTCAAAGAAAGCTAAGCTCCGGAAGGAAGTTCCTCTTGCGCCCTCGGAATCTGACATTGATATGGGCATATTTAGTGGGGATCGTGGTAATCTCTTGGAGGAGATTTTTGCTGCTTCTGCGCCTACAGGTAAAGGCTTTACAGTTGTATGCTTCATTGTATGCTTTTCGGGTTGTTTTGATTGTTATGGTTGTTTTGTGGCAGGAGTCAAGTCGGGTAGAGGCCCATGCAGGTTTGATATTTCAAAACTCACTCCTCCTGCTTCTCCTCCCTCGAGGACAATTGATTTATCTCCTCCTCGCGATGACCCTGGTAAGAAGAAGAAGGAAGATGAAGTGACTGCTGAGCGTGTAGGTGAAGGTGGTGATGATGAGGGTCAAAGCGCGGGTGGTGCTGGTAGGGATGGTAAAGGTAAGGGTGTTGATATCGAGGTGGAATCTAGCGAAACTGCCCCGCATCAAACCATTTATACTAAGCGCCCCCCAGGCGATGGTGGTGCTACTTCAGGTGTAGCTCATAGTCCCCAATTCGAGAATGTTCATGCTGATTCTTGGGATACTCAAAACCCTGCTTGTGATGACTTGCCGCACGCTCCTCGCTGGAATCTGACTCAGGGTTCCCGGATGAATGACCTGGGCAACTGTCATGATTTTTTCTCTTTGTCTCTTCCTCCCGCTGAAAGGATGTTCCAGAAAAGACGCAATCGGTTTGAGTTGTTGGATGATCATGTTCGCGCTAGAGGTAATTTCTTTGCTACTTCTCAAGAAATTGTCCGTGAATGGAGGCTGATGGGGGAGGAGACAGTTGAGTTTGAGGATGCGAGGAGGGCGTTTGCTGAGGAGAAAGAGAAGTTCAATGCTGAGAAGAAGGGTTTGCAATGGAGGGTTTCTGATGCTGAGCGGAAGTTGGAGCAGGAGAAAAAGGTCAACGTTCAGAAACAAAAGGACTGGGAATCTGCTTGTGAACGTACCAATACTGAAATGCAATCTCAGCGTGAAGCGATTGTCCGATTATCCGGTGAAAAGAAAGAACTTACTGATGAAGCCCATCAAGCGCGCATTGCGTTTGAGAAGAAGGAGAAGGAATATGTTGATCGTATCGACAAGTTGGAGATCCTTGTTAAGCAGAAGGTTTCTGAGTGTGAAGCTGCTGAACGCCTTCTTGAAGAGAAAGCTTCTGAATGCCAAGCTTCTGAGCTCCTGGTTGAGGAGGTGTCTGCTGACTACAAATGGCTGCTATCACGCGCAGTGCCCTTGGTAACCTCTTTTTCCTTATATGTGCTTTCTTTTTGTTTTAACTTCTTCTCTTATGTTGCTCTGTGTGCTTTTCGCAGCTTGCTGACCGTATTATGAACTCTCATGAACTTGCCACGTACATGTTTGAGTTGGGTCAAGCGGGGTACAATAGTAGTCGGAAGGATGGCTATTCTGAGGGTAGAGATGCGGCTGCAATCAATGAAAAAGACTATCACTTCGAACTTTACAAAGAGAATTGTGATGGTAAATATGCTGCGAAACGCAAGGAGTTTGCATCTCTGGAGTTTGCTGTTGTTAAAGTTGCTCAAAAGTTTTCTAGGAAAGTTGATGGTGTTGCCCTGTTGAAAAGGGCTCTTGGGGATGAAGACCGTGCGGCGGGAGGCGCTGGTACTAGTCATCCGGAGTGAAGAATCCGGCTTGCATGCCGTGTAAGGGGTTTGATAGCCTTGTAACCAACTTGAAAATGTTATGTGAACAATTTCCAACTTGATTTTTGTTGCACAAGTGACTTGTGCTTATCTGTGAACATATGCCTGTTTTTGTTTATGTTATCATTATCCTTTGGTTTTTTGCATGTGAATTTGGTTGTCATCATAATATGTGCATGTATAATTACTTTGATTAGGCGTCACGAATGAATGATGGCGCTGACAGGTTTTGTTGTGTTATATACAACGTTTATTCTGTCGTTTGTGTGCGCAGGTTGGTTTGTGAGTACGAAGTGATCGAGTTGCAGGATATTGTGTGGACCCAACTGTGTTTAGCTTGGGGTGCTTACAATGTTTTCCATGCTATCGATATTTTTGTGTTTATGTAGGCACAAAGTTCTGTTTTGGCGTTTGGTAGGCTTTGGTTGTGTTTCTGACCCGGCCGTGCACTTAGTTGTGACGAGCCTTGGAGGTCTACAACGTTTCCTATGGTCGAGCCATTGGTGTTTACGTGTATGCCCAAAGTAATATATGTAGTTATGACAAGAAATTTGCATGAGATAGAAATAGCCAAGCACTTCTTGTATTACTGTAAATGTGTTGGCAATTCAGCCCTGGTGATTACATATCCCTTTGATTGTTTACATGTAGCATTTTCTCAATTGTTGAGCGTTCCAAGTTCGTGGAACCTCCTTGTTGTCGATGGTGCGCAGCTTGTAGGCTCCCTTTCCGAGTACTGCGTCTATAACGTACGGACCTTCCCACATGGGAGCCAGTTTTCCTGGTTTTTCGGCATTGGAAGCCTCGTTGTCTCTCAGGACGTAATCTCCTGGGTTGAAGGTGCAGACTCGGACTTTGGAGTTATAATACTTCTCCAGCTTCGTTTTGTACTTTGCTTCGTTGATTGCCGCCATCTCACTCCTTTCTTCTAGGAGGTCTAGGTCGATCCTCCTTTCTTCTTCATTGTTGATCAGGTTCATGGAGAGCATTTGTGGTGACGGCAATCCTATCTCCGCCGGTATCACTGCCTCGGACCCATATACTAAGCTAATCAGTGTTTCTCCGTTGCTTGTCTTCGGCATTGTTCTGTGGGCCCATAATATGTTGGGCAGCTCGTCGTCCCAACCTCTTCTTTTCTCTCCCAATCTTGCTTTGATACCATCAACAATGCCCTTGTTAACTGCTTCCACTTGACCATTCCCCTGCGGGTGCGTGACTGAAGAGAATATGTGCTCGATGTGTAATTCTTTGAACCATCGTTGAAGATTGTCTACGGCAAAGTTCGTCCCATTGTCGGTGATTATTTTGAGCGGTAACCCGAAACGGCATATGATCTGCTCCCATATGAACCTTTTGACGACAGTGGATATGGTTGATGCGAGTGCTTTTGCCTCCACCCATTTTGTAAAATAGTCGACTGCGACTATTATAAACTTGACAGCACCTGGGGCTTCTGGGAAAAGACCAACCATGTCTATTCTCCACTGCTGAAAAGGCCATGCCATTGTGACAGGTACCAATTCGTTTTTGGGGCGCATCGTCTCGGGAGCATGTCTTTGGCATCCACTGCATTTCCTCAATTCTTTTACCGCGTCTAAATGCATCCCGGGCCAGTAGTACCCGGCGTTCATCACTTTTGCCACCACCATTCTTGCCCCGGCATGTATACCGCAGATTCCTTCATGTACTTCTCTGATCAAATATTTTGCATCTTCGGGGTCAACGCATCTCAACAATGGCCCAAGGTATGACTTTCGGTATAAAATTCCATCAGCCATCTGATAATGTTCAGCCTTGTACTGGATTTTTCTTGCTTCAGCTTTGTTTTCCGGGAGTATCCCAGATTGAAGGAACGCGATTATTGGAGTCATCCATGACGTTGTTCTTACTTGAATAACGCTTACTTCTCTTAGTGGCACTGATGGGTTGCTCAAAACTTCTATGCGCACATCCTTCGCCAGGTGTTGGAAACTTGTAGATGCGAGTTTACTCAGTGCGTCTGTTGGTTTATTCTCGCTTCTGTTAATATGGTTCACTTTGTAGGAATAGAAGGTTTGTAGCAACGTTTTCGCTTGACTCAGGTAGAGTGCCATTACATCTCCTTTGGCTTCGTATTGCCCATTGATTTGCCCAGCCACTAACATGGAGTCTACATGCGCTTCGATGTGTCTGACTCCCATTTTGATTGCCAACCTTAAGCCAGCCAGGAAAGCTTCGTATTCGGCTTCATTATTCGTGCTCTTGAAATCCAAACGTATGGCGTATGTGAATTCATGTTTGTCGGGGCTCACCAGCCGAAGCCCTGCGCCTGCGCCGTCTTCGTTAGACGTGCCGTCTGTGTATAGCAGCCATGGTTCTTCTACTTGCTGTTTTTCGGCTTTTTCCATTGCTTTACACTCCCGATCCTTGTCGTCGGGTACTTCTGTCATGAAGTCTGCTAGCACTTGGCCCTTGATTGCTGGTCTTGGCCTGAAAACCACATTATGGCCCCCGAGTTCTATCGCCCACTTTGCTAGTCTTCCTGAAATCTCTGGCCTTGCGAGAATGTTGCCAATATTGTAGTTTGTTAGCACGTGAATGACGTGGTTGGCGAAGTACCTGCGCAGCCGTCTTGATGTATGGATTAATGCGAGTACTAGTTTCTCCATGATGGCATACCAGGTTTCTGGGTCGGTCAAGGTTCGCGACACATAATAAACTGGTGTTAGGACACCTTGTCGATCGACGAGCAACACTGTTCCTACTGCTCTGTCAGAGGCCGACAAATATAACACCAAAGGTTCTCCCTTGACTGGTGCAGTCAATGTTGGCAATTTGATGAGGCAATCTTTCATCTCGCGGAATGCGCTCTCGGCTTCCGGAGTCCATTGAAACTGGCTTTTCTTCATGCAATTATGGAGTGTTTTGATAAACGGGAAAGACTTAGCTGCGTGATTGGCCAGGAAGCGGTTCAGTGTTGCTAATCGTCCTGCCAACTTCTGCATTTCTTTGATGGTTGATGGCAAAGGCATTCTCTCGATTGCTTGTACTTTCTCAGGATTTACCTTGAAACCATCTTTTTTGACGATGAAACCCAGGAATTTCCCTTCTTCCATGCGGAAAGAACATTTCGCTGGGTTTAACTTGATACTTACACCGCGCAACGTGTCGAATGTCTTCTGAATATTCACCAGCATCGTACTCTCTTCTTTACTCATGACCACCAAGTCGTCCATGTACACTTCGATGTATTTGCCGATGGCATCTTTAAATGTTTCATTCATCAATCTTTGGTGGGTAGCCCCTGCATTCTTTAAGCCGAAAGGCATTTTGGTGTAGCAGTATAGCCCTGTCGGTGTACGAAATGCTGTTTTATCTTCATCTTGGACAGCCATTTGGACTTGGTGGTACCCCTTGTAGCAGTCAAGGAAGCACTTCCATCTGAACGCTGCCAGCGAGTCAATTTTTTCATCGATATCTGGTAAGGCATAACAGTCGCGTGGGCATGCCTTGTTTAGGTCCTTGTAATCTACACACATTCTCCAGCTGCCATTTGGCTTCTGTACCATTACTGGGCACGCCACCCATGTTTGGTATCTGACATCTCTGATGATTCCTGCATTCAACAGCTCCAGCACCTGTTCTTTCATAGCATCGTGTTTTATATCTCCCAAGTGGCGTTTGGCGTGCACCACTGGTTTTGCTTCTTCTGAGACGTTTAGTCGACGTTCAGCTATGTGCCGTGGAACACCCACCATGTCAGCTGGTGTCCAGGCGAACACATCCATATTTTGGAACAACAGCTTTTTTAGCGCTGCGCGCGTTAGATCGGACATTGCAGGCCCTAAGGTAACTGTTTGTTCTGGGTATGCGTTGTTCAACACCCATTTTTCTGCTTCTGCGCGTGGTGCAGGTTTACTTGCCTTTGCAGGTCTGACATCATCTGTTGCTAAGACTTCCTTGCTTGCGTATATTATTGCTACCCCCGTTTCTGTTGGGAATCCCACAGCTGAATGCGGACCAGAACAAATCATACTGAAATCTCCTTGAGACTATCTTCCTAGGAGGATATCATGTTTTGAGTGCACGGGTAACACCATAAACGTGACTTCTTCGGTTCTTGAGTTTCTTCCATCCGAGAGTAACACCGGGAACGATATTTGTCCGAGAGGAAGAACGGCTTCATTGCAGAAACCAGTGAGTGGGTAATCAACTGGTTCTAAGCGCGCCTTGTCCTCTTGGTCAAATTGATTGAAACATTGTTCGTATATGATGTCCGCTGTGCTCCCTGGATCAATGAAAATGTGGTCGGTTTGGTAGTGACAGATTACTATGGGCCTTCTTTCTCTTGGTCCTCCTCTTACAATAGGAAAAACAACTTGCCTCTCGCGCCATGAGTCGTCTTGTGTGCGCTTGTTGTAATTCTTCCTTGGCTTTCGTGGACCTCCTTGAACCTTGTGGGTTTCTAGTTTCCGGAGTTTTTTGTTATCTGGCCCTTCTTCTCTTCTTTGAATTTGGTGATAGTCGCGCTTTCCACCTTTTAAAAATTGAGTGAGTTTTCCATCTCTCAAGGCCCTTTCTATTTCTTGCTTTAAGCTGAAGCATTCGTCAGTTAAGTGACCTGTGTCTTTGTGAAATTCACAGAAAAGATTGAGACCCTGACCCCTTTTGTTTCGCATTTGTAGGGGTGGTTTGAACTGGTGATTCTCTGTGGCCAAAACTTCGGAAGGGGTCTTTGTTAGTGGTGTCCACTGTTTCTCCCTGTTTTCCTTTTTTACCTCTTTCCGGTGGGCTATCTGATTGATTGTGTGGCGCGCATCCTCCCTTGCTGGGCTTCTTTCTCTATTTTCGGACGCTTTCCATGGTGGCTTCTGGTCTTCTTGTTGTGTCGGTCATTGTGGTTATATCCGCGCTGACGATGATCATCACCGGTCAACTGTTTGTCTGTTTGCACAATGGTCTTAGCTGCTTCAATGAAGGTTTCCCAATCTTTGGGTCCTCCATCTCTTCCCTTTACTCGCTTGATTAGATCGTCGCATTTGACTGCCCTCATAAAGTGCGCGCGCATCATCTTCTCGCCTACATCACCAATTTCTAGACATTCTTTGTTGTATCTAGTGATGAAATCTTCCACGCTTTCGTGGTCTTTGCGCCATATGTTCAAACAATCAGCTGGATCTCTAGTATGTCTGCGCTGCCGAGAGAAGTGCGCGAGGAACTTCTCTCAAAAGTCGATCCATGATTTGATCCTTCCTGCTGGCAGGCTGTCGAACCAAATGCGTGCTGCGCCGACAAATGTTTGAGCGAAGAGATGACACCAAGTTGGTAAATTCCATCCCCCTGTTGCTCCTGCGCCATTAAAAACTTGGAGATGATCATCCGGGTCTGTCAAGCCGTTGTATTTGCCTATGTTCTGTGGCAATTTTGTTTTATCTATAGTGGTCGTGGCAATTTCCTTAATGAATTTTGAGTTTTCAGCCATGTCATCTGGACGATAGCTCAGAGTGTAGTCGTGTTCTGCTTTTGGGTTATACCCTGCGCGCTTGGCGGGTTTGTACGATTCATGTTCTGGGTGTACTCTGTTGAATACTGTGCTTTCCCCTTTGTGTGTTGGATCATCTTCTTCATCATCCCTTTCAGTATTCATGTTGCGCGCACCCAAACGGCTTTGAATCGGCCTTTTTTGCGGGTGTTGGACATAATTGCTTTCTGTTTCGCCATAAGTGTCGCGCGTGTCGTGCGCACATGGCTTTCTGATGTTTGGCACAGGTCCCTTCTCCGGACGCAAATTCCATGCATTAATCTACTTAGTTGTGTGTGTACTTAGAGACCGTTGCGGTGGAGTGACGAATGCTGACTGGTTAGTTTGTGCTTGGAGCAAAGCTTGTTGTGCACTAAGTTGTGTACAAACGAGGTTTATAGACGCCATTTGTTTGGCATACCAAGAAGCCAGAGTTTTTCCTTCGGGTAGCCCTAAAAGTGCAGAGAAATTCAGCTGTGCTTGCTCCGATGGAGCTGAGGGGCTAGCTCCATGGCTTGGTGTTTGCACTGGTGGGGGTGTTTGCTGGACTACCCCGAGTGGAGGTTGGAAAGTGGCTCCATTTGTGGTTTATGTGATGATCCTAGTCGGATGCTGGAAAGTAGGTCCGGTTGTGGTTTGGCTAACAACCCTGGAGGCACTTCCAAAAATACTAGGAAAATCGTTGTTCGTCTATCCTTCTTGGATGCTTTCGTTCCTTTGGTCCCTTTGGACATGTGCTGTGTCCGAAACGAGCTCAAAGGAAGAAACTTCCCCGTCCACTTGGTGTGAAGGATTTTGTTAAGCCATTTTGACGAGTGTTTTTCGAAAAGAAAAATAGACGAGAGCGGTTTTTGCAAAAAGCGGATGGCGCCAATGATGAAACACAGAGTAACACTAAGGTTAATCAGAGGGGTAGTTTCTTCTGTGGGTTCAGTCTCTTTTCTTACTCGTAGAAATGACCTAGATCTTGCAAAACAGCAACACCGTTAGTCTCGTTAAGAGGGGAATATGGGGGTTTCCCTCTTAACCAGACTCCGGCGTGAGAATAAGTACTGTTTTGAGGGAGAATAAACAGTGTGTGTTGAGTGTGTGAGCATAGAGAGCAAGATGGATCAACCTGAACGATGAAGGGTCCTATTTATAGCCGGAGGGTGAAGGAAGGAAGAGCAGCTGTGCCAGCTGTGGTTGCGCGCCAGCTGTCCGACCAAGGGGAATATCCCTTTGGTCTCCTCTGTCATGGTCAGTGTAGTGGTACACGTGGCGCGCTTACATTTGCTCATTTTGGAGACCTCGTACTGGCGTTGTCGGTCTGCTCCTTGATTTGTTGCAGGCCTACATGGCGGTTGATGACTGGTGACACGTTTCGTCCTTCTTGTCGGATGGAGCATCTTTGGTGCCACCTTGACGTCTTCCAGAAGCTTCTGGATTACCTTGCTGATGTAGGCGCCATGTAGGATAAAAAAGTGGTGTGGTCGTTGCCATGTAGGCGAGGAATTGGGACCATACCTCTTCACTCGTGAGGTGTTTTTATCTCATATCGTAACTGAAATTAAGCAACAAAAAATCAAGCTTATTTGGGCTCGGAGTCAGGGAGGCATCGGTAACAACTATAGATTGGCCGGGGCGAAGATGAACTAAGTTAAGCATTGGAAGAGTGTGGTAGACATCCGTCTTTAAAGCTCGTTTATCCAAATGGAAAGCAAAAATACTATCTTCGGGTGGGGGTGAGAGGTTGACATTGCTAAAATCCGTTTTGGAAAGCTTAACACTATACTACTCCTCGCTCTACAAGGCACCCAAAGGCATCTTGGAGACTTTGGAGGCCCTTAGGCAACGGTCTTTTGGGGGGTGATGTTGAGAAATCTAAACCACTTGGGTTTGTTAGGAAAGGGTTGTCGGGCCTATTGAAAAAGATGGCCTTGGGCTAGCTTTATTAAGGGATATGAGTTATAGCCTCCTTTTGAACTGGTGATGGAGGTATAAGGTTGAGGAAGGGAACCTATGGTGGAAAGTAATCTCGACTATCCATTCACATGACAGTTCATGGACTTACATCCCAATCAAAGCCTAAATAAAGGGGAGTTTGGAATGGTATCTATAAAGTGGAGAAAGAACTATGGGAGCTTAATGTGCATGCAGGTCACTTGATCAAGGGTGAAGTCGGGATTTGATTAGATAAATGGGCTGGGGAGACTGTTCTTAAAGACGAATTTGCTGCCCTATTCGCTTGTGGGCAGCTGAGGTTATCGACTGTGGAGCTTGACCAGCTGCAACAACTTTGTAATATACTTGCAGGGCTGAATCTTGGCGACCAAACCAATAGGTGGAAGTGGGTTGAAGGTTCAGACGCGCACCGAAAAAGGTGAACATGTTCTATTGGCGTGCCGTGAAAGACCGTTTGGCTACCCTAAACGGCTTCACAGTCCAACGTTGTTGGTAACCATGAGGAGGATGCGGATCACTTGTTTGTGTGTTGCAACATTGGTCTGGCAAAAGGTATGCTCAAGGTGTAATACTCCGGTCCTGCATTCACTATGAAAGACCTCTTGGAAAGTCACAGACATATGATTGGCTCGGGGTATAGAAATTATTTTGGCGACTTGTTCGGTTGTCTTTTCTGGGAATGAGTTAGAGTTGGCGGTGAAGCTCAAGCGTTGACCTACATATGGGTCAAGAACATGGCAAACTGTAGAAATATGGAAGGGTGAAATTTCTGAGAAATAGATGTGCTATTGATTTCTTTTTTATCTTTGTAAGGCGATGGGCTCGCTGTTTGGGGCTACTAAAAATAAAGTCGTGGTTTACTGTTCAAAAAATATATATTTTGTTATTTAATTTAATAGAAAACTTGGTTTATTTCCAAACAATTTATGACAACTAGAAGAAAAAAAAGTGTAGAAACTACATGGCTTAATTTAGCCAATGGGCACTATTAAAAAATAGTATTTTATGTTGAATACTAAATATTACAAGTTATTACACAAAAAAAAAGTAAAAGTGTATTTTAATTGAAAGTTAGAAAAGAAAATGTTACAGTTGAAATTTGGTGGAGGTTTATGAACCCTCTGGCAAACTACAAATTTTTACACATAACAACAATAGCAACAATCGTACCCAGAAAATCCTATCAATGACAAAGCGATTCGTAGAGTCTAGGGAGGGAGAGATGTAGGTAAACCTTACCTCTATCCGTGTGGATAGAAATGCTACTTCCAGAGAGACCTCTAGCTCGAAAACAGACAATATGCAAACAAACAGAACTAGAGATATAACCATGGCACATAAACATAAGAGGTGGTGACAGAATAACATACTAAAATGGAAATAGATATAAATCATAATGCATAAGAAAATATAAACAGATATAACATCAAAACATCTATATTAATACCATAAGTAAATCGCATGGAATGACCACCTAAAGTTTAGGAAAATCTAAACCCCTAAGACAAAGCTAAGACCCACATGTTCTCTTCCTTAAAGGTCTTTAACCTTAATCCTATGTTTTCATGAACTCCTATCTTGAGTCATGTCCTCAGAAATGTGCAAATCTAACAAATCTTGCCTAATCTATTCATCCCAAGTCAATTTAGGTCTTCCTCTAATCCTCTTCCCTTTACAACAAGGGTTTCCACTGCTCTAACTGGCGTCGTTGTCAACCTCCTCTTCACATGCCCAAACCATCTCAAACTCCCCTCCTTTATCTTACTCGATATACTAGCCACCCTTAGTCTTTCCCTAAAAACCTCATTTCTTATCGTATCTATCCTTGTGAGCCCACACATCCATCTCAACATTCTCATCTCTACCACCTCCATCTTGTGTGCTTGTGTCTTCTTAATAGCCCAACAATCTGTTCCATATAATATAGCAGGTCTAACTGCAACGAGGGGCAGACATACCCTTTGACGTGGGTGGGCGGGCGCACCCCTTAAACTAAAAATTTTAGTGTAATTTTTAGGCAAAAATCCGATCGCAGCCCTTGAAAGTTTGGTTAAGCCATCCAGTTTCCCCCCATAAATTGTCGGATCCCATAAAATGTTTAAAGTGAGAAAAGAGTGAATATTGATTAGAGTTCGTTTTTTCCGGCCGGCGATGAAGTTGTGTTGTTGTGGTAGGTAAATGTGAGGTGAAGAAGATGATGTTGAAGTCGATAGAAGTATATATTTTTTATTATTGTTTAATGTATGGTGACGTTGAGTGACAAGACAACTAAGTTTTGACTTATTCCAACTCTAACCCATTTTTCTTTTTTGAATATTTATTTTACACTATTTTAATTTTTTTTGAACGGCTATTTTGGTTTACACTATTTTAATTTTTATTAGTTATTTTGTTTACTGTGAAATCAATTTTGTTTCAAAAGATTGTTAACGGATTTAATTATTATATGGTATTTTGTTCTATTATAAATTGATTTTAGTATAACTTAATTACCTTTGAAAAATACAGATAACCGAGAGAACATTTTAAGGTGAACATAAAATTGAACTATTATTATATAAAAATTATTGGTAAAAAATGTATTGGTTGATTCTATTACATTTTTATTATGTATTGTAATGAAGTTTGACGTACTTTTGTTGATTATATAAAATTTATTTTGGTTATTTACATATTATAAATTAGCAATATGTTGGTGCATAGGGTGTTGTACCCCATGCTTTGGGTGATTTTCAAAAAAAAATTGATATTACATTTTTAACCCATAACTCTTTGATATTTTTACTTTCAACCAAAAATTTTATCTTTTTCAATTCAACCTCACAACTTTTTTACTTTCAACTTTGGCCCCTATACTTTATATACTCCTCAAAACTTTCGTTTTACGTTTCATTCTAAATTTTACGAGTTAACACGGCGCAACGTACGTGTGTAGTTCAACGTTTTTACGTTTTGTTTTACATAACGCTCTAAATTTTGCGAGCTAACATGGTGCAACGGTGGTTCAACGTTTTTACATCGTCTATTTTTCCTGTTTGATAGGTTTTGATGCAATGTGCGGGTCCTAAATCGACTTAGTTATTATTTTCAGTGTTTTACGTTTATGTCTAATTTCTCCGCATTCACACGCCGCAACTTCAATGTTGGTGGTCCCTGGTGGTGGTGTGGCACTAATGCTATTTGTCACGATTTTACGCCCCCGCCGCAACGCGGGGGGACTTAATACTAGTTTTTTATATGACTCAACCCGACCCTAACCATACCGAAACAAAATATTATATAGCGATAAACAAACGACTTGTTAGGATGATTGTGTTGTTTTAATTAAGTTGGTAAATGGAAAAAGATAATACAGAGAACAATTTGCAGCGGAAATGAAAGTAAAACTTTATAACACAATCAAGGAAAGATAGTTTTCATCATACATGTTTTCATTAGTCGAAAGATTGAAAAAATTACAAAGATTCAACTTATGCATGCATGAACACTAAACTCCCCCTGCCTGAGCTCACAGAGTTGTTTGTACAAGATGATTGTGTGTGCAAGAGCTAATAGAACAGTAAATGCACTGTCTATTTATAGTACGGATCTAACCACTGTGGCATCTTAGCTGACGTCACATAGACAGTGACATCTAACAGCTATAACAACTTCTAAACACTGATCTATACAAAGATTGTTACCTTAATAAGAATAAACTAAGCACTGATGAAGCAATCCACTAATGATGCTTAGAAGTGAATCGATAACAAGAGATGTGAAATTAGAGCATGATTAACACTTCTAAACTTAAATATGCTCACCAGGTGTTTGCTGAACAGCTTATAAGTGAATCGATAACAAGAGATGAGTGAATATCTAAAGAGTTTGGTAACGTGTAGGAATATTATTATTATTATTATTATTATTATTATTATTATTATTATTATTATTATTATTATTATTATTATTATTATTATTATTATTATTATTATTATTATTATTATTATTATTATTATAACATGAGCATCACTCAGTTGCATCCTTGACAAGATTATGCATTATAATGTTTATTATTATTATTATTATTATTATTATTATTATTATTATTATTATTATTATTATTATTATTATTATTATTATTATTATTATTATTATTGATGCTTAGAAGTGAATCGATAACAAGAGATGTGAAATTGGAGCATGATTAACACTTCTAAACTTAAATATGCTCACCAGGTGTTTGCTGAACAGCTTATAAGTGAATCGATAACAAGAGATGAGTGAATATCTAAAGAGTTTGCTAACGTGTAGGAATATTATTATTATTATTATTATTATTATTATTATTATTATTATTATTATTATTATTATTATTATTATAATAACATGAGCATCACTCAGTTGCATCCTTGACAAGATTATGCATTATTATTATTATTATTATTATTATTATTATTATTATTATTATTATTATTATTATTATTATGTCCTCACCTTCGAAGACAGTAGGTAAATCGAAGCACGGTGTTGTAGATGAAGGCACTGGTGGCTGCCGTTTCCCGATTAAGCAACCCCTCAACTTCGCCCATCAAGGTATGTCACATAGAGATAGGTTGCTGGGTACCAATAGTAAGGTGTTGAAGGAAGAGAAGATGGTGGAAGTTTCTGATTTTGTGAAGCCGTTGGGGGACTGTTTTGTTAACAGTTTGATTGTCAGAACCAAAGACCTTTCAACGCTTATCCAGTTGGATAAGCTTATTCAGGAGGATGGAGGTCCTATTGTTTCATTGAGATATGTTGGAGGATTATACATGCTTTTGATTTTTGATAATATGGAAGACTTGGTTACTTTCAAAGACCATAATTCTAACTCTAAGCTATGGTTCTCCTGGTTTGAAGTTTGGAATGGACAGACGCTCCCGTACGAACGCATAGCATGGCTAAAAATCTCGGGTGTTCCACTGCACTTGATGGATAACGAAGTCTTCGATTCTGTTGGGAGGTTGTTCGGTAAGGTTGTTCATGCATCGAGGATCTCCAAGGGTGATAAAGATTTATCTTTTGATCTAGTGGGAGTGTTAGTGGGTGATGGGGATAAGATTTTTCAGTCTATCACCCTGAAGTGGAAAGATAGAAGATTCAGAGTCTGGGTCAGTGAAGAATTAGACGACTGGATTCCGGATAATATCAGTGAGGGTTCGGACTGGGTGGTTGAGAACGAAGAGGACGGAGATCTAGAAGAAGGTAACGTTGATGAGGTTATCGCCACCCCGGATGGTACCGGCAAGACCTCCAATTCGTCACCGGTGTCAAAGGAAGTTGAAAAGTCCCCTACTCAGACAAGGGCCGGCGATTAGAATGGGATGGATACCGAAAAGTCGGATGGTCTTAATGTTTTGTGCATGGGGGAGGACGTGATTATGGAGGCTGCGGTGCACGTCTCGAGGAAGGAGGGGAGTGGTCCCGTTGTTCTAGAAGCAGGAGAGTTATCCCCCAATTTGAATTCTAATGGGATTTTCTTTTTTAATAATAATAATAATAATAATAATAAAGGTAGTGGAGGTGGACCTAATAAAGGGTTAAGGGCCCACAAGGTTAATCAAAGGAAGAAAATTCAAGCCCAAAGCACCTTGGATCGAGACCCAGAGGAGCCCAATAATAGAAAGAGGAAAAGGCTGAACAACTCTTCTGTTTCTATTTTTTCTGAGTCGGTGAAGGGGTTGGCTGAACAAGGGGTCTGGAGTTTTCCTCTTGATCTGAATGTCAAAGCTACTGTTGACAACCACTCTTCCGAAGATGTTGAGACACAAAGTAATGAGGTCGTTCCCCAGGCTCCGATTTCGGAGGCGGGCTCGGATAAGGTTGCGGAAACAGTTAGGGAGCCGGAGGTGAAGGTTTTGGAAGCTGATGGTACGATTGAGATAGGCGAAGTTGTGGGAGTTAAGCTTCAGATGCATAGAGACCTGGTGATGGATATAATTAGGGACGAAGGCTTTCAATCGGGTAAACAATGAATTTTCTTTCAATTAATATCAGAGGTATGGGGGCAGAGGCTAAAGCGGCTTGGGTCAGAGGGTTGAGACAGGAACATAAGGTGGACTTTGTGGCGATTCAAGAAACACAGATTGATGAGGTTAGTTCTTCTCTATCTTCCAAATATTGGGGTATTTCTGAATTCCAGTCGGAGTCGGTTGGGGCTGCTGGGAGATAGGGGGGCTGTTATGCATCTGGGACCCACAGGTTTTTCGGATGCAGGAGGTTTCTAAACACCGCCACTTCCTTGTGGTTAAGGGGGTTATGATAGGAAATAACCAAGCCCTTAATGTTATGAATGTCTATGCTCCTCATAGCAACTCGGAGAAAAAAATGTTATGGAATTATATTCGCGAGATCATAAGTGCAGGTGCTGGGCAATGGGTTTTATTGGGAGATTTCAATGCAATCAGAGGTCCGAAAGACAGATTGAACACAGGTTTTAACAGGGTGTGTGCTCATGATTTTAATGAGTTTATTGACTATATCTACTTTGTGGAGTACAATATGAGAGGTCGAAAATTTACTTTCCTAGCCCCGAACTCAAACAAACTTAGCAAAATTGATAGGGTGCTGGTTAGTAGGATTTTTTTTGACGTTTGGCCTGATGCCTGTTTGAGAGCGTTGCCCAGAACGCTTTCCGATCACTGCCCTTTGCTCCTCAAGACGGTCAAAAGAAATTTTGGGGCCAAACCTTTCAGATTTTTTAATTCCTGGCTCGAAAAGGTGGGTTTCGAAGAGGTGTTGGAAAATGCAGTTGCCTCTTACGCCAGTGTGGGAGTGAATCCTGATGTGGTCTTGACCAATAAATTTAAACATTTAAGAAACTGCATTAGAACGTGGAGAAGCAATCAGGAAAGTATAGAGAAGGAAGATTATGAGAGAGACAAAGAGGAGCTAGAAAAATTGGATCAAATTGTAGAAAACAGGGACCTGGAGGAGGAGGAAGTTTGGATAAAAGAGGAATGTTTAAATAATATTCGGGTTCGCGAGTATCTTATTGCCTTGGACTTAAAGCAAAAATCACGGTGTAGATGGGCGGTTGAGGGGGACGAGAATTCTGCTTTTTTTCACAGGCTCATAAATAATAGAAGAAAGAAAAATGGTATTCCGGGGCTTAGCATGGGAGGAACATGGATCTCTAATCCTAAAGATATTAAAAAAGAAGTCCTTAGATTTTTCCGTGATCATTTTTTGGAAACGGTTAGGTGCCGTCCCAGGTTGGATTGTACGGGTATTAGCAAGCTGGAGCCGGAGGATGGGGACGGTTTAACTTGTCCTTTTTCGGTCAAAGAAATAAAGGATGCGGTTTTCGAATGCGGTTCTGATAAGGCCCCGGGCCCGGATGGTTTTAACTTCAAGTTCATAAAGCATTTCTGGAAGTATTTTGAGGTGGATTTTAAAGATATTATGAACCACTTCCATAAGTCGGGGTTGATTAACAGGATGAGTAGTACGTCTTTCATCACTTTTGTTCCTAAAGTGGTGGATCCGATAAGTTTGAAGGACTACAGGCCCATTAACCTTATAGGGGTTATTAGTAAAGTTATTTCAAAGATTCTTGCGAACCGGCTTAAGAAAGTTGTCGGTAGAGTCGTGTCAGATTCCCAGTCTGCTTTCCTTAGAGATATGTATATTCTGGACAACCCTTTGATCCTCAGTGAGGTTTGGTCGTGGTTAAAGAAAAACAGGAGAAAAGCGTTCATCTTCAAAATTGATTTTGAAAAGGCATACGACAACGTCAATTGGGATTTTTTGTTAGATACTTTGGCTCAAATGGGTTTTCCTCCTCTTTGGTGCAAATGGGTGAAAGGCGTTCTGGCGTCAGCGAGGTCGTCGATTCTGGTTAATGGCTCTCCGACCTTTGATTTTCAATGCGAGAAAGGCCTTCAGCAAGGTGATCCTCTGTCGCCTTTTCTGTTCCTAATTGTTATGGAGGCCTTTTCGTTTATGGTTTCTAAAGCGTGCAACGCGGGGAGACTGAAAGGTATTAGACTTCCTAACGGGGGCCCAGTGGTTTCTCATCTTCTTTATGCGGATGATGCTTTAATAGTTGGTGAATGGTCTGAGGAAAATATTAGAGTTGTGGCTAGAATTCTGCGGGTTTTCCATGCATGCTCGGGTTTGAAGATTAATTTCCACATGTCTCATATTTTTGGGGTTGGTATCGACGAGGAGGCTCTCGATATTATGGCTTCAAACATTGGGTGTCTTAAAGGGGAAGCTTCGTTCAAATACCTAGGAATCCCGCTTGGTGCAAATATGAATAGAGTTAAAAACTGGGAGCCTATAGTGAAGATTTTCCATAGTCGGTTAGCCGCTTGGAAAGCTCAGTCTTTGTCGATTGGGGGCAGGTTGATCCTTGTTAAAGCGGTTTTAGAGAGGCTTCCCATTTATTATTTCTCGTTGTTTAAAGCCCCGACTAAAGTGATCGGTAAGTTGGAGTCCCTTATGAGGAGTTTTCTGTGGGGAGGCACGAAGGAGATCAGAAAAATTCATTGGGTAGCCTGGGAAGTTGTCACGAGTCCCAAGAAGGCCGGCGGCTTAGGTATTAGCAACCTTAAATTGGTGAATGAAGCTTTATTAGCTAAGTGGATTTGGCGCTTCAAGACGGAAGAAAATAATCTTTGGAGAAAAGTGGTCGCGGCTTGTCATAAAAGTAGGAGAGCTTGGTCGGGTTTACCGTCTAACCCTACTCTTTCAGGTATTTGGAAGAATTTAACATCTTTAGATAAGAAGTTTTTGGTGAACGGCAAAAGAATTCACAGTTTTATTAAAGGTGTGGTGGGTAACGGAACCCGTATTCGTTTCTGGATTGATGTTTGGTTAGGAGAGATCCCGCTCATGGATAGATGGCCTAGTCTTTTCGCTTTGGAATTGGTCAAAGACTGTTTGATTTCCGATCAGGTTTTGGCTGCCAGGGGCTCTCTGAATCAGCTTTGGAACTGGTCGAGTAAGCCTTCCTCCGAAGCTGAATTGGCTGAATTAATGGATTGCGAGGTGGAGTTGCAAAATGTCAATCTCTCTTCTGCCAAGGACAAATGGATCTGGGTTCCCGAAGCCTCAAGTTCGTTCTCTACAGCGTCTTTTAAAGTATTGGTTAGGGGGTCTCCGAACCCGGGTGCTTTGGGCCAGTTCAGGAGATGTGCGTGGGTCCCTCTTAAATGCGATATCTTCATGTGGCGGGCTTCTTTAGATCGGATTCCAACGAGACAAGCGTTATCTAGAAGAAACATCTTTTTGGAGTCGAGGGACTGCGCTCTTTGCGGTGGTATGGAGGAGTCGGTGGATCATATTTTTACAGGGTTTGAGGTTGCTTTGGATGTGTCGAATCGCTTGTGTCAGTGGGCTAAGCTCCCCTCTTTTTTCGCGTTCTCGTTCAAGGATATTTTGGGCCTGCATTTAGGTTCGGTGGGGGAGAAAAAGGCTAAAGAATTGATCCGCGGGTTGGTTATAGTGGTTTGTTGGAGCATTTGGAAAGCGAGGAACGGCAGAATATTCTCGAACGAGTCCGATAGCAGTGAAGATATCTTCAGGGAGGTGAAGTCTCTTGGTTTTTTCTGGTTGAAAAATCAGTCTAAGTTTTGTAATTTAGTTTGGGACGAATGGTGTAAGTTTCCTTTGTATATGTTGTAGTTGTCGGGCTCGGCCGTTGTTTTTGGTCGGTCGTTGTTTGTTTCTTAATAAAATTTACCTTTCAAAAAAAGAAAGCTTTTGAGAAGAAAGTATTGATATGAAAAGGGTGAAGAACTAAAGATGTAGCTAGTCATGTGGACTGAAATTGTAATAAATTGAAACGTTAGTTTGTAATTTGCAAGACTTTTCATATATGTAAAATATAGAAATTTGCTATAAACCACAGGGAGCAAAACAACAATTTACTGTTTATTTTGATTATAGCTATGGCGGCACTAACCGGGTTCATCTCAAAGGCGAGCTCTTTAGCAAGTATACGTGGCATCGAATTGCCTAATAATGGACCGGTTTTGACACACTTGATGTATGCGGACTGTTAATGGGGCGAGAGTAATATTTGTAATTAGACTCGTGAGGTGTTTTTATCTCGTATCGTAACTGAAATTAAGCAACAAAAAATCAAGCTTATTTGGGCTCGGAGTCAGGGAGGCATCAGTAACAACTATAGATTGGCCGGGGCGAAGATGAACCAAGTTAAGCATTGGAAGAGTGTGGTAGACGTCTGTCTTTAAAGCTCGTTTATCCAAATGGAAAGCAAAAATACTATCTTCGGGTGGGAGGTTCACATTGCTAAAATCCGTTTTGATAGCTTACCACTATACTACTCCTCGCTCTACAAGGCTCCCAAAGGCATCTTGGAGACTTTGGAGGCCCTTAGGCGACGGTTCTTTTGGGGGGTGATGTTGAGAAATCCAAACCACTTGGGTTTGTTAGGAAAGGGTTGTCGGGCCTATTGAAAAAGATGGCCTTAGGCTAGGTTTATTGAGGGATATGAACTATGGCCTCCTTTTGAACTGGTGGTGGAGGTATAAGGTTTAGGAAGGGAACCTATGGTGGAAAGTAATCTCGACTATCCATTCACATGACAGTTAATGGACTTACATCCCAATCAAAGCCGTAATAAGGGGGAGTTTGGAATGGTATCTATAAAGTGGAGAAAGAACTATGGGAGCTTAATGTGCATGCGCGTCACTTGATCAAGGGTGAAGTCGGGATTTGGTTAGATAAATGGGCTAGGGAGACTGTTCTTAAAGACGAATTTGCTGCCCTGTTCGCTTGTGGGCAGCTAAGGTTATTGACTGTGGAGCTTGACCAGCTGCAACAGCTTTGTAATATACTTGTAGGGCTAAATCTAGGCGACCAAAACAATAGGTGGAAGTGGGTTGAAGGTTCAAATGCGCACCGAAAAAGGTGAACATGTTCTGTTGGCGTGCCGTGAAAGACCGTTTGGCTACCCTAAACGGCTTCACAGTCCAACGTTGTTGGTGACCATGAGGAGGATGCGGATCACTTATTTGTGTGTTGCAACATTGGTCTAGCAAAAGGTATGCTCAAGGTGTAATACTCCGGTCCTGCATTCACTATGAAAGACCTTTTGGAAAGTCACAGACATGATTGGCTCGGGGTATAGAAATTATTTTGGCGACTTGTTCGGTTGTCTTTTCTGGGGAACGAGTTAGAGTTGGCAGTGAAGCTCAAGCGCTGACCTACATATGGGTCAAGAACAGAGCGAACTGCAGAAATATGGAAGGGGGAAGTTTCTAAGAAATAGATGTGCTATTGATTTCTTTTTTCTCTTTGTAAGGTGATGGGCTCGCTGTTTGGGGCTACTAAAAATAAAGTCATGGTTTGCTGTTCAAAAAATATAAATTTTGTTATTTAACTAGTTGATGTCCCGCCCGCGTTGCGGGGCGATGACCGAATAATTATCAATCAATCAAAAAAACACTACTATAATTTTGTTAGGAAATAAAAAATAAAACGATATTTTTCGGATCAGCGCAAAACTGTAATTTTTCAGGACTAATGAGCGAGTGTTAGGCGCCTCCTTGACACGGAAAAAATTAAATCGAGTCAACCAATTAAAAAAATGTTTTCTACTTTTGCTAAAAAAACTAAAACGATTGGTAAACGTAATATTTTTAACTGAGGGCAAAATCATAATTTTAATTCCGGAATTAAATCGTAAATTAAATGGACCAATGGGGGAGTGCCAGGAATCTGCCGGCATGACTGTAATTTACATTGGGGGCAAAATTGTAGTTTCACCAGGAAAACAAACAAAAATGATGGAGAAAATTTAAATATAAGTTGAGGGCAAAATCGTAACTTGGCTGTGAGAAAAAAAAACTAATGGCAAAACTATAAATTTATACGAGGCAAAATCGTAATTTTGAACCGAGGGCAAAATTGGATTTTTAGCTGGGAGCAAAAGCGTTAATTTACTTTTAAGTGGGGGTAAAAACATAACTTTGAACTGATGGCAAAATCGTAATTATAAGGGAAAAAAACTAATGGTAAAACTGTAAATTGAAACGGGGCAAAGTCGTAATTTTTAACCGGGGGCAAAATTGAAATTTTTAGGTGGGAGTAAAAGCGTAAATTTATTTTTAAGTGAGGGCAAAAACATAATTTTGAACTGATGGCAAAATCGTAAATTTAATGAGGGATAAAATCGTAAATTTGTTGGCCAATAGAGAAGTGCTAGGCAGTTGCCTGGCACTATTTCCCCTACCGCCCATTTAGCCCAATTGAAGGCAAACACTATTGCTGCTCTTTGGTTTTGTAGATATTGAATTTAATAGAAAACTTGGTTAATTTCCAAACAATTTATAACAACTAGAAGAAAAAAAACAATTTAGAAACTACATGGCTTAACTTAGCCAATGGTATAAGATTTTTTTTGTAGTATGCCTAGTATAAGGTGCTGTTTGGTAGCCTCTTAATGATCATTCAGATGCTACCTCTTAATGGTTTAAAACCTCTGAATGAATAAGAGGTAACCTCAAGTCTGAATGGTTAAGAGGTAACCTCTGAATGGTAAATCATCACATGTCACATTATTCTACCTTCTCATTGGTTCTCATTAAGAGGTAGCCTCTTAATTACCATCCAGAGGCTACCAAACAACCCCGAGTTTTTTTTCTTTTCTTTTTTTTTTTGGTAGTATACTACTATGTGTAACTGCTATTGTAGGAACATCACACTTGGAGAGGTCGGGACATCAATTAGGAAGATGGGAAGGGCCAAGGCAGTTGGTCTAGACAACATACCGATTGTGGTGTAGAAGTGCTTGGGAAAGGATGGAGTTTAGTGGTTAACTGCTTTGTTTAACTTTATTTTCAAATTTGGATAAATGCCAGATCAGTGGAGGCGTAGTGTTGTAGTGCCTCTATATAAAAATAAAGGAGACGTCCGATGTTGTGAGAACTATAGAGGGATTAGTTTGCTTGGTCATACCATGAAACTATGGGAGAGTGATTGAAACTAGAATTAGAAGAGAAACTCAGGTTATGGTGAACCAGTTTAGTTTTATGCCAGGGAGGTCGACTACAGAAGCAATACACATCCTCAGGAGATTGCTGGAAAAGTATAGAGAGAAGAAGTGGAATCTATATATGGTGCTCATTGATCTTTAAAAGACATAGGACAGTGTGCCACATAGACTAATTTGGGATAGTTTGGAGGGTAGAGGGGTCGCAAGGAAATATATAGACGTTATTAGAGATATGTATGGTACGACGGAAGCGAGTATCCGCGCACCTGTAGGGGATAACAATTTCTTCCGTGTAGTAGAGGTAGAGCTCCACCAGGGGTCTGCGTTGAGTCTGTTTCTTTTTACGGTTGTTCTAGATGAGTTTTCAAAGTTGATTCAGGAGACAGTACCATGATGCATGCTTTTTTTTTCAGATGATATTGTGTTAGTTGCAGAAACTAGGCAAAGCTTGAATGTAAGGTTAGAAGAGTGGCGGATAGCTCTAGAGGGCAAAGGTTTAAGGATTAGTCGCTCAAAGACCGAGTATATGTATTGTGATTTTAGTGGTACAGGCAGCTATGAGGACACTCAGAGATCACCATTGATAGCCATGTGTTTCTGAAGGTTGCTAGGTTCAAGTACCTAGGATCGTTTGTGCAACAAGATGGGGAGATAGATGGTGATATGGCCCACCGCATGCAGAGTGGTTGGAGCAGGTGGAGAGCAGCCACTGGTGTATTGTGCGATAGGAGGTTCCCAATTAGATTAAAAGGAAAATTTTATAGTTGCTGCAGTCAGTGGCGGACCTAAAAAAATTTTTCATGGGGGGGGGGGCGGAAATTTTAAAGGTCGTTTGTCTATCGCTATAAAATATTTTGTTTCGGTATGATTCGGGTCGGGTTGAGTCACATAAAAAATAACCAAAATAAATTTTATATAACCAATAAAAATACGTCAAACTTCATTACAAATACATAATAAAAATGTAATATAATCAACCAATACATTTTTACCAACAACTTTTATATACTAATAGTTCAATTTTATGTTCACCTCAAAATGTTCTCTCTGTTATCTGTATTTTTCAAAGCAATGATACATAAGGAAATTAAGTCATACTAAAATCAATTTATAATAGAACAAAATACCATATAATAATTAAACCCGTTAACAATCTTATGAAACAAAATTGATTTCACAATAAACAAAATAACTAATAAAAATTAAAATAGTGTAAAACAAAATAGCCGTTCAAAAAAAATTAAAATAGTGTAAATGTTAAAAACTAAAGAGAAATAGAGATTAACTGAATTCTCATGTTTCGTTCTATTCAACATTACAATATATAGATAAACAAAACTACAAACCCTAAAGCCCAAAAGTAATGGGTTGGGCCTAAAATGTCTGGTTTATAACACTCCCCCTCAGACATTTAGAATTATGCATAGTTTAACGACATACTTCAGGATGATGTTAAATAGGTACTTCAGGACCTGAATAAATAAACTGATACTACTGGATCAGCTATGCTGCCTCATTAAAAACCTTACTAAGAAAACCCAGTGGGACAAAACTTAGTTAAGGGAAAAAGAGTACAACGTGTATAATTCTCCCCCTGAATTCAACAAACATCTTTCAATCTACGAAGACCGATCTTGTGTGATAACTGCTCGAAACTATTCTAGGTGAAGATTTTGTGAACAGGTCTGCTAGATTTTCACTTGAATTGATCTGACAAACATCGATTTCCCCTTCTTTCTGCAAGTCATATGTCGAGAAGAACTTTGGTGAGATGTGCTTTGTTCGATCACCCTTGATGTAACCTTCTCTGATCTGAGCTATGCAAGCAGCATTGTCTTCATAAATAATTGTCGGCTCTTTATTGATCTGTTCTAATCAGCATGCTTCTTGTATGTGATTAATCATTCATCTCAACCACACACATTCTCGACCAGCATCATATAGTGCTATCAATTCAGCATGATTTGATGATGTTGCTATAAGTGTTTGCTTAGTTGACTTCCAAGAAATTGTTGTGCCGCCGTATGTGAATACATAACCTGTCTGAGACTTTGCTTTGTGAGGATCTGATAGATATCCGGCATCAGCATACCCAACAAGCTGGGACTTTTGATCTTTTGGATAGAAAAGACCTAAATCTTGTGTCCCGCAAATATACCGAAATATATGTTTTACACCATTACAGTGTCTACGTGTTGGATTCAAACTTTATCTCGCTAGTACATGTACTGCAAATGCAATGTGAGGTCTTGTGTTATTTGCGAGATACATAAGGGCACCGATCGCGCTTAAGTACGGTACTTCTGGACCAAGTACTTCTTCGCCTTCTTCTTGAGGGCGATAAGGATTCTTGTGTGGATCTAGCGGTCGGACAACCATAGGTACGCTAAACGGATGTGCTTTATCCATATTGAAACGTACTAACATCTTCTGGATGTAGTTTGATTGGTGGGCAAATGTGCCATTGCACAGATACTCAAATTATAGTCCGATACATAATTTCGTCATACCAAGATCTTTCATTTCAAATTCTTTCTTTAATAACTGAGCAGCTTTCTCTATCTCTTCAAGAGATCCGATGATGTTGATATCATCAACATATACTGCTATTATAGTGAAATTTGAGACTGATCTTTTTATAAAGACACATGGACTGATTACATCAGACTTTTATCCTTCTTTTTCGAGATATTCACTAAGTCGATTGTACCACATACGACCAGATTGTTTGAGACCATATAAAGATCTCTGGAGCTTTATAGAACACATATCTCGAGGTGTTGATTTTAATGCTTCAGGCAATTTTAATCCTTTAGGGATTTTCATGTAGATGTCATTTTCGAGTGTCCCGTATAAGTATGCGGTGACGATATCCATTAGTCTCATATGAAGTCCTTCAGAGATTGTGAGGCCGATTAGGAACCTAAGGGTAATCGCTTCCACTACAGGGGAATACGTTTCCTCATAATCAACTACTGGGATTTGGGAAAACCCTTGTGCTACAAGTCGAGCCTTATATCGTACAATCTCATTCTTTTCATTTCTCTTTATTGCAAACACCCATTTATAACCTACTGGTTTGACGTCTATGGGCGTTCGGACTACAGGTCCTAAAACATGTCGCTTTTCAAGCGAATTTAATTCGGCAATTATGGATTCTTGCCATCTTGGCCAATCATTTCTGTGCATCCACTCTTCTAAAGTTTTAGGTACGTAATCATTTTCATTGATTACATCCGTTGCTATAGCATATGCGAATATATCATCAACACGTGTTTTATTCCGGTTCCACATTGTACTATCTTGTATATAATTAATAAAGATCTCATTTTCGTTCGGTATCGGTGTTTCTTCTGAAACTTCCTTTTCCTCTGGATTGATAGTTGTCTCTTATGGGACATTTACCTCTACCGGGGTTTCACTTACAATCTTTTGTGAGTTTTCACCAACTGCGTTACTTTGCTATTTTCGTTTCCGTGGGTTTTTGTCTTTGGAACTGATTGGTCTCCCACGCTTTTGTTGTATAGTAATCGCTTCTGGGATTACCTCAATTCGAACAGGTGCATTTGATGCTGGTACATGTGACTTTGTCACTCTATTCGTGTCTGTGAATGCATCTGGTAATTCATTCACTATTCTTTGCAAATGTATAATCTTTTGGACTTCATATTCACAGTGACCACTTCGGGGTTCAAGATTTGATAGCGATGATAAATTCCATGTTATTTCTTGTGTTACCAGTCTTTCTTTGTCCTTATCTCCCCCTAAGACTGGGAACATTTTTTCATCAAAATGACAGTCAGCATACCGTGCTGTAAACATGTCTCCCGTCATTGGTTCTAAATATTTAATTATGGACGGGGAGTTAAAACCAATATAGATACCCAGTCTTCTTTGGGGTTGATGTGTGCTAAACAGACTATGAAAATTAACTATATTAGACTCTCTAAACTAGACACAACAAAGCTTTAAATTCTAGACTCAACCTAAACCACACAATCGGCAAGTGTACCGATCAATGTAGTATAACCTAGGAAGTCCAGATATCGAACCACAGGACTCTATGTATCACGCAAATTTGACTCTAACAGACACTGACAGACACGACTTAACTTGTTTTAATTTCTTTGGGGGGGGGGTTACGGAAAATCTAGGAAATCTATATTAAACTACTAAATTAAACTAGAACTAGACTAAAGACGAATAAAGACTGAGGACCTTTCTTATATGAGAACGAGACCACCTAGACAAGAATCCTGGATTATTTTTAAGAGATTACCGATTAAGTTAAGTGCACGAGTTATGGAACCGGGATCTTAAAGTACTAAACCTATTAAGAACCATCGAGGCCCCTCGACCCTTCTCAAGGAGAAACCTGTGGAGCTACCTAGGCCGTTAATCCTACCGGTTATTAGACTTCTTCCCAGTTTTCTAATTATTGTGTAAGTACCCTAATGTTGACCTACTCTTTCCCAATCATAGATCTAGGGTAGTCTGGAATAATTAATTTGACTTGATAGACTAATAAGACCGACAGGTAAACCAAGACACGACCTTTCCCAAGGACTATCTAAAGCAATTCGCCAGGTAAGACCTACCAATAGCCCCTCACTTCCCAGATATTAGGACTAGTAGAACACTAAGACTTAGTAAATTATTACCAATTACTTCTAGGGGTTATTGCGCAATTCTCCCTAAAGAGTTAAGGTTTCTAACGTGATATAGACACTCACCGAAATCCTAAACCCTAATATGACTCTATGTTGTGATATAGACCATCACTAAGAATCATATGAAGTAAGCAATAACAATAAACCAATTCAAAGTACGCATATACATCAAATCATTAAACCAAAATGTTTACTAAACACAATCACCCATAACAATCATGCAATTAACAAAACCGGTAAAAACTTTATAATAATCCATTCATCAAGTCTAGGCGGTTTATGAAACTAGCCAAGCATACTAAAACGTATCATCAATCCAAAGAAATCTAGAACAGAATTCATTGTAACAAAGTTTCGAGACAAATAACCGATAAAATAAGGGATTAGAAAACCCGATATAATCTTTGATTCTTCGCCCTCGACTCGTACCAATGATTCCTACGCCTTCAAATCTCCAATTGCTTGCCAAGAATGCTCCAAAGTCGCCCAAAAGAAGTCTAAATTCGTAATTAGGGTTATCTGTTAAGTTTCTTGGGAATTCATCTTCAAAACCCTAGCTGCCAAACCTTTTCCACGAAATCAAGGGCTTAGCGCGACACGAAGGGGGGTTGGCGTCACGCGGCGCCTCCAAACCCTGATTTTATTATTATTTTTATTTAATTTTGATTTCCAGCTTCTCCGACGCGCGTACGAATCCCAGTTTTCTTCTAAACTGCTCGTTTTTACTTGTTTTTCATCACTTTAAGCTACGGGACCTGAAATCAAAGCTTAACGTCAGCAGTATCGAAATTCTAACCTAAACTAGACTGAAAACGACTGAAAACTGACCAAAATATACACTATAAACATATGTACTTTGCAGTACATCAAACATCCCCACACTTACTCTTTTTTCGTCCTCGAAAAAGAATTATGCAACGGAATCATAGACAAATAATCACTTGGGTCGAAAATTATAGGTATAATTAATTAAAACCAAGGCTTACGTTAGCTGCGATTGCGAATATACTTGTACACTTTAAACCCGAACCCAATCCTAAGCCCTTATCATGTTTTTAATTTAAGTGCGGTCAATCCACCTAGGGTCTCACACTCGAATCAACAGTCCACCTACTCCCGCCTCAAGCTTATAGGACTAAAGGAGCGATCACTTGACCAATTCCCAACCGTTTTATATCAAAACCAAGAGAGTTTACAATCAGATTTTTTTCTCTTTTTTTTTCTTTTTCTTTCGTGAGTCTAGACGGTGCTTTCCCTAGCCAAGAGGCAATCCGGCTGTAGAGTCGTTATCCCCAACCACAGATTACTTAGGTTTCGGTACTTATTTATTTATTTTTTTCTTTTTTAGCACGGTCGATTTCACACACCCTAGCGGTAATCTTGCTGTAGAGTCCCAGCTCCAATTACATATGAGTGCATTACTTTCATTCAGTTTCTAACCCATTTTTTATTCTATTTTATTTTTTTTCGCATGATCACAAACTCTAACGGTTTTAACTTATAACGGTGCCCCTTATACTATTATCGGCAGTTTTAGTTTCCCATATCTCCCAGGCGAAAACCCACTGGCGGACCGACAATTATGGTATATTAACTCAAAGGGACTTAAAACCAAACCCGGGCCTATCCACATATCCCTAACTAGACGCAAGCTCGATTTATTTTATTCTCATATTATTATTATTTCAACCCGAGCAAAAATTCACCTATTCTATCATTTTCCATGTAAATTTGCAAACTTCTTTTTTATTGAAAGACATTTTCTGGTTTTTCAATTTTTTTGGATTTTTCATTTTTTTTCAAATTTTTTAATTTTTTTTTTCAATTTTAAGACTTGATTATTTACATATATTCCCATCCCCATACTTAGAGATTGCATTGTCCCTAATGCAAGAACGAAAATATGACTCAACAACTACCTAAAAATAAAAACTGCAATGAAATAAATAAAAATACAACAACAACAAGAAGGAAAACGACTTAACTGAATATGTGAGACTGTAAAAGTGCTAGTCGTTTCCACATAAACGCCCTCCGATACCGAACGTGCTCAGCAAACAATACCAAACTCTCTCACACACGAACGGTAAGCGGCTCCACATCATCAACCTAAAACATAAATACCATACCAAACATACGAGTACCACGTATTCAACATACCATCATCCAGAGTTCAAATGAAAAATAAAATATATGTCCTACGGATACAACCACATCGAACTACTGAAACAGCATAAATAAAATAAAACATGAAAGGATATATATGCTGCTGCAGTCTGCTACATCACTCGTCCTCTGAATCTTCCTCCATCTGCTGGGTCCCCGAACCTCCAGCCTACTGCCACCCGAACTGACCACTATAAGCATAACCAATTTGCCCCCCACTGGTCATACCCCGGATACTGACCATAGACATATGGGGTCTGCTGCTTGCCTCCATAAACTGGTGGAGGTAACAATCCCGCAAAGGGTGGAGGTATCTGAGCATCTAGTGACATACCCGACATCATATACCTGAGCATGTCGTCCTGTCGGTGGTGGCTCTGCATCGTCCACTGGTGGTCAACCCGCATCCTATCTTCAATCTGAGCAAACCTCTATTGTGTGTAGTCAAAAACAGCCTCAGGAGTGAACGGGTCAGGTCTCGGCTGTCTAACTGGCTGCTGTGGAGCTAGGACCGCACGCCTCTGTCTAGGTGCCGGTTGTCGTGGTGGAGGAGCGCCCTGTGCGAAGTTCCACTCTGGCGGGTCTGAATGTGTTAGAATACCCTCTAACTGTAGATCCGCAACATCCCAACGAACCGTTGGCATACCCTCATGCATCTGCTCAAGCTTATATTTTGTGAGGGCCCGTATATTCCTTGCCAACCTAGCTATGTAAGGCCCAAGATCCATTGCAGCCCGTTTTCCTCCCCGACGAGGTCTATTGCACGACCATGCAAAGAAACTTGCCAAGTTCCAATTCCGTTTTTCCACCATACACATCAACGCAAATATCTCCAACCAATTTGCTTTATTCTCACCCGACTTCCTCGCCACAATCATAGTCGCCAATGACTTCAGAATATACCTATATATCGGATCACGAACCGATGTGATAAGGTTCGTTTGGGCGAACGGCTGAGTCGCAATTGTGTCCCAAAATCTTTCCAAATCCTCCGGGCCTAAACATTTCGGCCGAAAAATGATTGTACACACCCCTTAAACCATTGACAAACTCATCTGTCTGCACCTCTTCCGGCGTGTAAAAACCCAAAGCTACTCCAAACTGAGCAATATTCATTTCATACACATTCCTGCCCAATGAGAACGAAACCACGTTGTTTTCAGCAAAAGCACCCTCTTTATGACGAAAGGTATAATGGAACTCAAGTGTAAGTTTAGTATACTGCGGCCAATCGCAATCCATTACCGCTCTCAGCCTCGGCCCCAACAACTCTGCCACCCGATCACTCGCTCCCATACTTTGCAACCACTCCCAGTCAATCGTACGAAGCTCCAATGTTTGAGTTACCACATATTTCTTGAGCTTTACCCTCTCTTCAGTATCCTCTTCAAAATCCAAAACCGGGTGATCGACCAACCTCTCAATTCGGGAATGCACTCTCCTATCATTCCCACGATACTTGATCTTCCTTTTTCTTGGGTTTGACGATGAACCTTCACCTGACATGTTTCTGCAAAACAAGAAAGATTTGACACGAAAAACAATGCAGACTGTTAGTAATCACAAGCTTTTTTTTTGGTGTTTTTAAATTTTTTTTAATAATAATGGAATTAGCCGTATAGCATTTCACTCGCGGCTAATTCTGAAAGTAAAGTTGAAGAGAAACATGGGTTACCGTTTACAAAAGCGTAAGTTACACATCATTCTACCCGAATGGAGATTGAGTACGGGCAAAATGTTGTGAAACTTGTACATGCATATAAGTAAACCCGACACTAGACTCTAAATACCACTTCTAAAACGACTACTAGACTCACTAACTCGAACGACCTACGACTCAATGTACACTATCTCCTCCCGGCACTTTAATTGTCCTCAATTAAGCACAAGTGCCAAAATATCCCCACACTTGAGGCGAAACACGTGAGAGTTTGACTTTTTAAACCTTAACGCAACGTTTGTGGCAACAAAATCCGTTTAGAAAACTAATCACATTTGCAAAAATCAGTTCAAAAACCTATTTTTTTTAGCAAAAATTCTTTAGTTATAGCCAAACAAACCCGTAAAGCTCAAACATGTTGTCTAGTTGTCCAAACATACCCCACAAGTCTCAAACAACCCCAAGTAAACCAACCAGAACCATCCGCAAGCCCCATTGTATGTAAACATCCCAAAAATAACCACCCGCATACCACTAACATCATTAACGGCTCAAAAATCCTAACTTTAGCAACCTACACAAACCCTAGATCTAAAACATGACTGACCCGACAATAAAAATAAGAAATAGAGTTACATACGAACAAGAAATCACAGAAATCGTACCTTGGAATCGGATTTAGCAAGAAAGATGAGACCTTGAACTTGTGGTGCACGAGTTTGTCCAAAAACGCGGCAATATAGCGTGAATTCGGGTGAAATTGATGGTTAAGATTGTGGGGAATGTGATTGTGGTGATTTAGGAAGAAGAATGGAGTGATTTGGTGGAAAAACGAGTGAGTTATGGTGATTTTTATGAAATTCACGACTTAGGGTTTTTAGATGTGAAAAGGGAAAGTGTTTCAGCAACAGGTTCAAGTGAAAACGTTTTAATCCGGTTCAAGGGGGTCTCGCGTGATGCCACAGGGCAGGGGGGGCCTCGCGTAACGCGGCGGGTCAAAAATAATTTGATTTGAACTGTTTGGGGGTTGCGCGACGGTAAGGCCCTTGGCGTCACGCCAAGGGCCGTTTTTCACAGAATGTTACGTCCAATTTGCTTGTTCATGCCTTGGCGACGCTAACACTTTCCCAAACCATCCAAAACCCATAAAATTTTTCTAAGTGTCCAAGAACCATACCTGGGACCTCTTTTCTCATGCTTTTTCCGTTCCATAGTGACGATGAAACCTGCGAAATTCTCAACGACACAAAACAAACACCGAAAAACTACGCAAATACTCGTTAGAACACGAAAATACTCAAACAATGACTCATATACAAACGATACAAAATGTACACTTGGGCTTTCACCCAAAATACTAATTGGCGGCTTTAGGTGGGATTTCGAGAGGAATTTCCTCCCGCTCATCCTCATTTATTGCTCCTCCAACGTACTGTTTCAACCGATGGCCATTCACCGTCCAAGTACGGCCATCCTTCTCATCCATGATTTCCACCGCTCCATACGGAAACACATAGTGAACCATAAAAGGTCCCGACTACTTCGATTTCAACTTACCCGCAAAAAGCTTCAATCTCGAGTTATAAAGAAGCACTTTATCGCCTTTGCTAAACTCTTTCACGTTCCTCAACCTCCGATCATGCAACAACTTCGTTTTCTCCTTTATTCCCAACGATCGAGCATACGCTATATCCCTAAGCTCCTCAAGCTCATGAATTTGAAAGAAACGTTTCCTAGCGGCTTCGGTCATGTCTAAATTAACGGTTTTTAATGCCCAAAGCGCTCTATGCTCTAATTCTACGGGAAGATGACAAGCTTTTCCATAGACGATCATAAAAGGTGTGGTTTCTAAAGGTGTCTTGTAAGCGGTTCTAAATGCCCACAATGCATCGTCTAGCTTGTTGGACCAATCTTTCCTATTTTTACCCACGGTTTTCTCTAAGATTCGTTTAATACCGCGATTTGCATTCTCCACTTATCCACTTGTTTGTGGATGAGATGCGGTAGACAAACGATGAGTGACACCGTAGCGTGCAAGAAACTTCTCCATCAATGCATTGCAAAAGTGAGTGCCACGGTCACTAATTAAGGCTTTAGGAGTACCGAAGCGGGAAAAGAGCTTTTTGAGAAATTTCAACACTACTCGGGCTTCGTTTGTGGGAAGAGCTTGGGCCTCAACCCACACGTAGTCAATCGCCACGAGTATATAACGGTTTCCTTTGGAGGTTGGGAAAGGTCCCAAGAAGTCGATGCCCCAAACGTCAAAAACCTCTACTACTTGGATGGGGTTTTGAGGCATCTCATCTTTGGCGGAAATATTGCCGGTTCGTTGACATGCATCACACATCTTCACGAACTCCTCGGCATCTCTAAGAACGGTAGGCCAATAGAAACCACAATCGAATACCTTTTGAGTGGTGAAGTGTGCACCGTGGTGTCCTCCCGTGAGGCCCTCATGCACATGCTTTATGATGTTCCACCCCTCCTCTCTCGACACACAACGTCTAAGAACTCTATCTCCTCCTATCCTAAAAAGAAAAGGATCGTCCCACACATACTTCCTTGCCTCACTAATTAAACACCTCTTTTGTTGAGTAGACATCCCTTTCATAACACTACCACTAGAGAGGTAATTTGCTAAGTCGCAAAACCATGGCAATCCTTCGTTCTCGGCCTCAACAAACTCTATGGACTCGTGAGGGAACGTGTCTCCAATCTCCTCCTCACGAATCTCTTCTCTCTTGGGATCCTCTAGACGCGATAAATGATCGGCCGCCACATTCTCGGCCCCTCTCTTGTCCCTAATCTCAATATCGAACTCGCTAAGCAAAAGAATCCACCGAATGAGTCGGGGTTTAGCGTCTTTCTTTTGGAAAAGAAAGCGCAACGAGGAATGATCGGTGAAGACAATTGTCTTGGATAGAACTAGGTACGAGCGGAATTTGTCAAAAGCGAAAACTACGGCCAAAAGCTCTTTTTCCGTGGTGGTGTAGTTTTCTTGAGCATCATTGAGTGTCTTGCTCGCGTAGTAGATAGGGTGGAAGTGCTTATCCTTTCTTTGTCCTAATAACGCTCCAACGGCATAGTCACTCGCATCGCACATGAGCTCAAACGGCAAGCTCCAGTCGGGCGAGATAAGAATAGGTGCACTAACCAACTGTTCCTTCAAGAAGTTGAAGGCTTTAAGACACTCATTGTCAAAGACGAACGGAACGTCTTTCTCTAGCAAACGGGTCATGGGACGGGTGATTTTTGAGAAATCCCTAATGAAGCGCCTATAGAATCCCGCATGCCCTAAAAAACTCCTAATCGACTTAACACTCGTGGGTGGAGGTAACCTACTAATGGTGTCTATTTTCGCACGATCTACCTCAATACCCTCTCTCGATATCTTATGCCCTAACACTATACCATGAAGTGACACTTCTCCCAGTTTAGCATAAGCTTCGTCTCTACACACCGCTTCAACATCCTCTCCAAATTCTTCAAACACACATCGAAAGAGTCACCATAAACTAAAAAATCATCCATGAAAACCTCCATGGAAGTCTCTATCATATCCTGAAATATGGCGACCATGCAACGCTGAAAAGTAGCTGGAGCGTTACATAACCCGAATGACATGCGTCGGTACGCATAGGTGCCATAGGGGCATGTGAAGGTGGTCTTATCCTGATCCTCCGGTGCGATGGGGATCTGGAAGTAACCGGAAAAACCGTCTAGAAAACAATAGAATTGTTGACCGGTGAGACGCTCCAACATTTGATCTATGAAAGGCAATGGGAAATGGTCTTTACGGGTGGCATCATTCAACTTTCGGTAGTCGATGCACACGCGCCAACCCGTGACCGTACGAGAAGGGATAAGCTCGTTCTTTTCGTTCATGACAACGGTCATCCCCCCCTTCTTGGGGACAACCTGAGTGGGACTAACCCAAGGAGAATCGGAAATGGGATAGATCATCCCAGCATCTAGGAGTTTAAGAACCTCCTTCTTCACAACGTCTTGCATGTTGGGGTTAAGCCTCCTTTGGGGTTGCACCACCGGTTTATAATCATCCTCCATGAGTATCCGGTGGGTGCAATAGGAAGGGCTTATGCCCTTAATGTCGAACAACCTCCATGCAATGGCCTCTTTGTTGGCCCTCAACACATCTAACAACCTCACTTTCTCACTCTCATCTAACTCGGATGAAATAATAACGGGTAGCTTGGAACCCTCCCCTAGGAAAGCATACTCTAGATGAGATGGAAGTACTTTAAGTTCTAAGGGTGGGGGTTGGGTGGTGTCATCACTAACCGCTAACACATCGGGGATTAAAGGAATTCCCTCCTCTTCAACTTCACCTACACTCTCCAACTCCTCTTCTACCTTCTCTCCTTCCACTAGGTCCGCTCCACTAATGTATTCTAAGCAATGGTCGACACACGAGATAAACGAGTTCAAAAAGTAGACGGAATGGGCAAGGACCACTATAGTCATCCGAACCACTCGGGTAGTTCATGGAACGATCTATCTCAAAAGTAACTCTCTCCTCACCGACCCTAAGGGTGATCTTACCATCGTAGACGTCTATGAGTGCTTTGGCGGTACGTAAGAAAGGACGACCTAGGATAATGGGGACTCTCTCATCTGCTTCCATATCTAGAATTACGAAATCGGCGGGAAACACGAATTTGTCTACCTTAACTAGCAAGTTCTCAACTATACCCCTAGGGTACTTAACGGACCGATCGGCTAAGGATAATGTCATTCGGGTAGGTGCAAGCTCTCCTAGGTCTAGCTTCTCATAAAGAGAAAAGGGCATCAAATTGATGCTAGCACCTAAGTCGGCTAAGGCTCGAGTGTTGGTATTACTACCGAATAGACAAGGAATGGTAAAAATACCCGGATCGGTAAGGTTTTCGGGAAGCTTATTTGACACAACGGCGGAACATCCCCCATTCAACGGGACGTTAGACAACTCTCCTAATTTCTCTTTGTACCTAAGGAGGTCTTTCAAGAACTTAGCGTATTTGGGCATTGATTGGAGTGCCTCTATAAATGGAAGGTTAATCTTCAATTGCTTGAAGATGTCCAAAAACTGTCCGTATTCCCTAGAGTATTTTTGGTTTTTAAGGCGTGAGGGAAACGGAACATACGCATGGTTCCCTAAGGGTGAAGGTCTAACGTCTATTGGGGTTCTCTCAACTTTCTTCTCACTTTGGGACTCACCGGGCTGTGCGGTACTTGCTGGGCTTAGCCTCTTTTGCACTTTGCCGGGAGCCTCCATTTCGATCTCCTCATCAATCACATCTCCCTCTTCATCTACTACTCTCTCCTCTACGCTAGGGTTACCTACGGTCTTGCCACTACGAGTGGTAATGGATTTAGCATGGGCATTGGGATTGGGTTAGGTGTGACCCGCAAACTGACAGGGTAGCCTCTCCTCTAATTTTCTAGACATATCCCCTATGACTCGTTGAAGATCTTGGAAGGAGGCTTGGTGGTTCTTAAGCATGAGATCGTGTTCACTAAGGGTCTTTTGAGTGGTTTGGTCCCTAACAATCAGTTGACTCATCATGGACTCCATCCTTTCTAAACTAACCCCTAGATCATAGCTTGAACCTTGACCTGTTTGACCTTGGTTATTTGACCCCCCATCCTTGACCTGCCCATTGAACCCTTTGTTGAACTGCCCACCTGAACCCCCACCAAAGAGTGAATTTTGGCCCCTATTTGGGTTTTGAGCCATTTGAAAGCTAGGGGGTCCATTTGAGCGAAAAGTGTTATTATTAAAGTTATTATTATTATTACGCCAACCCGACCCAAAATTATTATTACCAAAACCGCTAGATTGACCTCTACCAAACCCTCCTCCTACGAAATCGACCTGCTCCTCACCAACAAGTAATGGACACGCATTCGTGTCGTGACCCCCTCGACAATACTCACATTTGTCTACCTTAGCCTTGATTTCTTTAAGTTCCCTAGACATGTTTTCCAAAACAGAGGCTAAACTAGGATCCATGGTGACATGGTTCACCCCTCGGGCGGGTGCACTAGTAGTGGTATTGGAATTACCACTTTGATACCTCTGATCGGATCGTGATTGGGATTGAGACTGAGCAAATGCCTCAAAACGCTCTAGACACTCGGCAACTGTAAGAATACCCATCATATGCCCCCCTCCCCGCATTAGTATCGAACCTATCACGAGTCTCTTGGGTGAGACCGTTATAAAATTTCTCACATAAAGCCCAGTCGGAAAGACCATGCTGGGAGCAACGAGCACACAGGTTTTGGAAACGCTCCTAAGCAAGGTAGTATGGCTCGTCGGGCTCCATGCGAAAGGAGTGGATTTGGTCTCTAAGGCGTGAGGCTTTAGCGGGCGGGAAATACTTATCCAAAAGGCTTGACGAAGCCCCGCCCATGTGGTAAAGGTACCGGTTAGTTGAGAGTCTAACCAGGTAGCCGCACGGCTGGCTAATGAGAATGGGAAAAGCTGTAGGTAGGTGGAATCGTTGGGTGCACCGTGAAGGCTAAAGGTAGCTAGCATACGAGAGAAACGGTTGATGTGGGCCGGGGCGTCCTCATCGTCTCGGCCATGGAATTGAATGGTATTGGTGATGGCTTGCATGGCATAAGATGGAATCTGCCATGAGTTGTCATTGACTATGGGTGGAACGGTGATGGGTTGTTGGTGCACTACATCTGTTGATTTCGTCTTAGATCGAGTTTTTCATTGTATTGTATAGATTAGGGCGCGTTTTACGAGAAAACTGGAGAGTTTAGGTGTTTTAGAGTGCTGGTCCGCTTATACGGACATGCCGAATAAGAGGTCCACCTCACACCTACCTGGACCGCTTATACGGACATGCCAAATAAGAGGTCCACCTCACCTATAAATACCATATGAGAGGTCCACATTTGTAACTTCTAGATTTCCATACCGAGGTGCTGCCGGTGTGAGAATTGCATGTAAACACTGTCAAATTAATCAGAAAAGAGAATTAAGAGAATATCTAGCTGTTTCTACGTCAGGCACTTGTTTTCCGCACCTGTATCTGATCAAACTCCTCTGATTGACTCGTTCGGGTCAGAATCCGATCCTACAAGTGGTATCAGAGCTTCAGGAGGAGGAGTTCTATTGAGATTTGCTGGATTTCGTCACGTATTCTTTCTTCTACACCTTTTTCTTCGCCAGACCGAGTTTTCACGGTCCGTTTCAGCTGATTTTTGGATATATTGTGCGCCTATACCTGATCTAAAACCCTACCAAGTTTCAGATCGAAACTCCAAACCGTTTAGGAGAAATCGAGATTTTTTCGTTCGAATTCACGTCAAAGTTGCAGACTTGAACCGCTTATTTGAACAGACTTGAACCGCTTTTTGATCAAAGTTTCAGGACCGCTCCATAATTAGTTGTTTAGATCACTTTTCCGAACACATGGTGGATCGCTCATTGTGTAACAGTTGGACCGCTCATAATACATTTTTGGGTCCGCTCATAGGGGTTTTTTGAAGTGGTTCGCTTTTGTGTCAAATAATTAGATACAAGGTTTCTGGTCCGCTCTTTTGGTCAATCACATGGTTCGCTTATGAGTCATCCCTTTCATGTGATTTTCTGAACATAAAAAGATTGTCGGCTACATAAAAGGTCATGTGGTTTGTTTCTCTACATTAAGTGAAGGCCCAATCAGCTTTTACGTTACATGTGAATTTATTTTTCCCTATGTGCTTCATATAATTGCATCATCATAAATGCCGTCCACTATTTGCCGACCCATGTGCGATTCAACTGTGTGAGTGTGATAGTTGAGGCCAAATCAGATATTTTTTGTTGTTAATTCGAGATAGACTTCAACAAAAGTGAGTTGAAATATAAAAGAGTTGAAATAAATTGGCCTTTTTGAGATAGTATACAAAGGATAGACTCATGTGTTTTTGACGGCCCTATAGGATAACCAGGTTATTTGGCCCAATCATTGGGTAGACTCATACTTGTTTGTCAGCCACTTTCTAAAATTGCCGTCCACTTGTAAGGCCCTATCATATCTCATCTAAGTGGAAGGGGTGGCCCAATAAATTGTTTCATTTAATGCTTTCAAAGGTCTAATGAGGGAGTATTATATCATTTGTTATATCAAGTTAGTCAAAAGTTAAGTGTGTTTGCTGATAAACATATTGTCTCGATAATATCACAAGAGGTGGTTCAGTTCAGTTGAATTCAAACTTGTCAGTTCAGTCAACTCGCTTGAAATAGTTCAGGTCATACCTTTGTGAACTAGGTCAATTGAGAGTGAACTCAGTTCGCACTTAGTGAGGTTGTTCGTGTGAAAGTGATCCGAATCATAGCAGTTTTCACAGTTTGCCAATTTAAATCTCAGTTCGCATCAATTTCAGTCTACACAGTTTGTCAACATTCAATCTCGCAAAGAATATTCATCGGTTCGAGTATCAGTTCGTTTCTGTTAATTGATAAGTTTTAAACTGATTGTGTTTTGTTTGTTTGTTTCAGGTGTTTCACGAGGTGAATCATTTCATTCGAAAGGGGATCTAGTTTGAATTTGATATTTCATTTTAAGTGACTGTCTCGATAAACGTGTTTCCGAATCATGGACTTAAAATTCTTTAGTATGACTAGTGAAACAGTTAATAGAATAAATGTATTAAAGAAAGAATTTGATTTGTTTTCAGGTTGTCCAGGAGAAAGTACAAAGAGTATCATTGAGAGGTATAGTCATCTTGTTCGCTTAATGTCTGAGAAGGGTATTCAGAAAAATCCAAATGAATGGGTTAAGAGATTAGCCAATTCCATACCTCAACAAGAATGGGGTACATATCTGTTGGATTTAAAAAGAAATGGAGAATACTCTAGATTGTCAATTTGTCAATTCATTCAGAAGCTTGAAGAACAAATGGAGAACAATGATGTGAATAAGAAGAATCAAGAAGAAAAATCTGTTTCATCCGATGAAAGTTCTGAAGAATCAATTGTTGTTGATCAAACATCAACTGATTCTGGTTCTTCAGATGAAAGTTCCGAAAGAGCATTCGTTTTTGATCAAACATCATCTAACTCTGGTTCTTCGGATGATAGTTCTGACAAATTAGTAGAGTTTGATCAATCACCAACTGATAATAATAGTGTTAATGAGAAGATTATTGAAGCAGAAAAGGTGACTGAAGCTGAGAAAGTTGTTGAAGTTGAAAAAATCATAGAGATCGAAAAGATTGTTGAAGTCACAAAACCTTTTCTTACATGTTTAGAGTCTTGTAAACAACGTATAGAAAAAGATGAGAGGTTTAGTGAGCTAGAAAAGTTGAAAGAACAATTGTTATTTGATGTAAAGAATTTGAAAAAGTCGTATGATGTATTGAACAGGCATGTGAATGGTCTGGAGAAGACTAGCTCTGAACGAGAGAAAGCTTTGAAGATGTTGAATGCTACCATGATGACAAAGCAAAAAGAGATCAACATGTACATAGAAGAATGTGCAAAGTTGAAGAAAGAGTTGGAGAATGAAGCAGTTGAGAATGAAAGAATCAGAAGATTGCTGCAAAGTTACAAAGGTTGTGACTACGTAATGGATAGAATTTATCCAACAGTTGAAGGTTTCGAGGCATTTAAAGATGAACAGCCAAAGAAGAGAACGGATACTGGTAAGAAACAGGGTGTCTGTTATAATAAGTGTCCGCCTCCGATTTGGGAAGGGTACTCGCCTAGAAAACCTAATGAGGAAGAACTAAAACAGGCGATCAATATTAAGCTAGAATCCGAGATAACCGATGTTTTACCAGACAATATTGACGTCACGTTCACAGCGTCCGACACAGATCATGAGTCTGAACTGATAAAACGAGTGGTCGATCAGGTGTTGGATAAGGATGAGGAGTCAGAGTCAAAGTCCGAGTCCGAAAGTTCATGTCAGTCAGTCAGGAGTTCGAGTTCGTCTGAAAAGAGTTCTAAATCATCGGGAAAACGGGTTTACAGTAAAGAGTTTTTGTTGTCAAAATCTAATTTGAATGACGAAACGTTTGAAGTTGCATATACTTAGAATGGTTCTGACAAATTATATTTTGATAAAGAGTTTCCAATAAGAGGTGTTAAACCAGAAATGATTAAAAAGGTTTTCAAACTAACAGAAATTAATATTTCTGAAATAAAAGATGAAAATCTTATTGTAAAACCTAAATTTTACACCTCAAGAGTTCAACAACGTTTAAACAAGAAAAAAGGTTACAATTCTGGTTCGGGTTTTCAAAAGAAACCAAACCAAAATCGTAGCTACAAAAAGAAAGGACTTGGTTTTACTCCACCAGAAAACTATAAAAATGGAAAATTTTCTAAAACAAATACAAAATTTATTTCAGGTACAAGCTCGGAAGAGGAGAAGAAGTGCTCATTCTGGAAACAATCTAATCAAGAATTTCTTGCCGAGAAGAAAAAGAATGGAGCTTACGTGAAGAGAGAAACCAGAACCTGTTTCCGATGCAATGAAGCCGGTCACATTGCATGGAACTGTCCGAAAGAGACAAACACAAAACAGGGAGTTTCTGGAAAATTGAAAGAAGTTGTTATTGATAAAACCGAACCACCAACTGAAAAATTTAAAGTTTTCAAAAATTCAACATTTGAAGTTGGTGAGTGTTCGAAGAGAATTTACAAGCGTAGTGTGAAACTTGACAATCAAAAATGGGTTGTTAAGAAATATGAGGTAAAATTTGGCGATGAGTCTGATTCCACAAAATCAGAGGAGCCACAGTTTGATGAGAGTGATGAAAACTCAGTTCCTTCAATGGATGACGAGAACTTTCCACCATTGAGGACTGAGAATTTTAAAAGAAAAGTTGGAAAGACTGAAGTCTCAAATCAGGATTATTCTGAAAAGGATAATTTTGATGTTGAGAAGGTTTTTAATGGGAATGTAAAGAAAATTTTTGGTAAAATGGTTGATAGAAAGGTGAAAGGGGTAAAAGATTTCTACGCTAAAAAGAAAGCAACTTACACCCCAACAAAATCTGAATTGAAATCACCCAAGGCTGGTCAGGCTTGGGTGGACATTTTCTTCGATTGAAAAACCTGACTTGGCGGAGATCCCAAGTTTGTAATAGTGGATCAGGAATCGGCATTATTCATGTATTTTGAGTTTGTATGAAAAATTCTTAAAATTGTTAAAACTTTACAGGTTGAATGACTACGCCGGAGCTTCAAGGTTGGTAAGTGCGAAGCAGGAATCGGCATTTTGTACATACATACAAGTGGTATTGTATGGTTATTTTACAAGTGGTACAGGTTGCTTAATTGCAAAATAGTAAATCAGGGACATTAAGTTGTACTTGATTTACTAACTCATGATATTACAAAGAACAAGATGATGAACCATATCCCCGATTTTAAACAAGTGGTAAATCTACAAGTGGTTTTTATCTTAACAAACTCATTTTCCGGAAAAATCATTTTGATTAAAACAAACTTAAGTATTTTGAAATCTAAATGAGAAAATGGTTTGTGAGAGGGGGAGTTCAGATTGTTTATGCCTAGTGAATGGAGAATTGAGGCGATTTGATATTGGTTGTCATGTTTCTGTACAGTTTGTGTTGTTTTTTACTTTTCAAGTGGGTTAAGAATCTAGTTATTTTCAAATTTTCTTTGAAATGTGTTTGCATTTTAGGGGGAGTAGGGAAATTTCAGAAAATCCAAAAACATTAGAAAATTTGAAAAGTAAAAAACATGATAAAATTCAAAATGAGTTTCGTTGTGAAAAGAGGAAATGATAGTAAATCAGTGAGTTGTCACAACATGCTAAAGAATTGGAAAGTTAAAATGTGATAAATAATCTCACTGAGGATGTGCCAGTAGGTTTTTACACATTTAGTAGATTGTGACGAGATATAAACCTAAAATTCAAACTTGCTTATTCTGTGGGTTAACAAAACTGCTTGGATATATAGGTAACCCCTGAAATCTTGTTTGAAAGGTCCCTTATTCTGAGATACTAGGTCTTTATGCTCAGTGATATCTGGGGTATTATCCCGGGACTTCTGCTGTATGGAAGTACTGACCTAGTCCCCGGATAATACTTTCTGCAAATGCTTGAAAAAGCGCCGCCCTCAGCAAATTGATGAAACAATAAAATTGATAGTCATTGGTGTTGTAAAAAAGATCCTCTAAAGGGGACCCACCAAAAGTCGAGCCGTCATCTCTCTGCTGAACGGAAGTTCTGACCTGAGCTCTCACGGTTTCGCACCTAACCCCTTACAGATATCATCTGTGGTATACTCACCTGTAAGACTGAATATTGGGATCTGGATACGGGAGTATATTCAAGTAGTGGGACACACGAATAAGTCAGTTTCTAAGACATTAATATCGTATCTCGGATCAGTTGAACTTTGTGTGAAAATTTCTGTGGACCGATATACTGACAATCTAGGTGAATTGTTTAGAACTTAAAATGAAATGAAGCTTAACGGTGTTGGTGACATGTCTCATAAACTGATATGATCCTCTTACACGAACTCACAAAATATCGTTTGTAAATATTTCTTTACTGCATTACATGTTTCTCTATTCCAAAATTCAAAAAGATTTTCAGTGTGTTTTAGCATAAAATTTTGAAAAAGTCAAAAAGATTTCCGACAACTGATATTGGAAAGCTGATTTTCAAAATTCCGAGTGCTAAACATGATGAGCAATATTTGAGGGGGAGTGTTTGTTTGAAATCAAATGTTTTCATAATTTAACCTTTCAGGGGGTTCATCAAGATTGTCACTGATAAAGTTTCAGTTTGATTTGTGGAAGAGTTTGTTTTAGTGCATACATCTTTATTCTAAAATTGTAAAACTTATGTTTTGGGTAGAGAATTTGCAGGATAAGATGAGAAGCTGTTAGATGAAAAGACAGACAACGATCCTGAAGATGTTACTGAAGAACAAAGGAATACCAGTAAATCGAGAGGGGGAGTCTGAAGATAGAGAGAGTCTGAAGATAGAGAGAAAGAAAGCCCAGAGACTGATCAAGACTGAAGATGTGAAGACACAGCATTGTTGTGACTCGATAGTCGACTCCATCAACATCTGAGGGGGAGTCTGTTGGTGCACTACATCTGTTGATTTCGTCTTAGATCGAGTTTTTCATTGTATTGTATAGATTAGGGCGCGTTTTACGAGAAAACTGGAGAGTTTAGGTGTTTTAGAGTGCTGGTCCGCTTATACGGACAAGCCGAATAAGAGGTCCACCTCATACCTACCTGGACCGCTTATACGGACATGCCGAATAAGAGGTCCACCTCACACCTACCTGGACCGCTTATACGGACATGCCGAATAAGAGGTCCACCTCACCTATAAATACCATATGAGAGGTCCACATTTGTAACTTCTAGATTTCCATACTGAGGTGCTGCCAGTGTGAGAATTGCATGTAAACACTGTCAAATTAATCAGAAAAGAGAATTAAGAGAATATCTAGCTGTTTCTACGTCAGGTACTTGTTTTCCGCACCTGTATCTGATCAAACTCCTCTGACTGACTCGTTCGGGTCAGAATCCGATCCTACATGGGTGAAGCGAGGCCGGTGAAATTTTGGGTGGCTTGCTGATGGACGGTTTGCCTAGGGTTGGCCATTGGTTCTAAGTTTCCTGGATTACTAGAGGTGCTAGAAGGAGGACTATCGGGTGGGGAAGCCTTGGGTGAAGTTTTAGGTGAGCGGTTTGGCGAAGGTGGTGGTGTAGGAGGTGGGGTGGGTAATGGGGTGGAATCAAAATTGGGGAAACGAGTGGAGGATGAAGAAGTAACCTGAGGGCCTTGGCCCAATTGAGATGATGACTGCTTGACTGGTGGTGGTGGTCCGTGCGAGCGCAGATGTGGCATCCACTACAAGCAAAAACCTGAAAACAAGAAAAACAAACACTAGTTACTAAGACTCAAGATGAAAATAAATGACACAAAACAAAATAAACACGTAGCACTTATTTGTCACTGAAATATATCAAAGCTAATGAACGCGATTGCCAAGAGTCCCCGGCAACGGCGCCAAAAACTTGATGTGTGCTAAACAGACTATGAAAATTAACTATATTAGACTCTCTAAACTAGACACGACAAAGCTTTAAATTCTAGACTCAACCTAAACCACACAATCGGCAAGTGTACCGATCAATGTAGTATAACCTAGGAAGTCCGAATATCGAACCACAGGACTCTATGTATCACGCAAATTAGACTCTAACAGATACTGACAGACACGACTTAACTTGTTTTTATTTCTTGGGGGGGGGGTTATGGAAAATCAAGGAAATCTATATTAAAGTACTAAATTAAACTAGAACTAGACTAAAGACGAATAAAGACTGAGGACCTTTCTTATATGAGAATGAGACCACCTAGACAAGAATCCTGGATTGTTTTTAAGAGATTACCGATTAAGTTAAGTGCACGAGTTATGGAACCTGGATCTTAAAGTACTAAACCTATTAAGAACCATCGAGGCCCCTCGACCCTTCTCAAGGAGAAACCTGTGGAGCTACCTAGGCCGTTAATCCTACCGGTTATTAGACTTCTTCCCAGTTGTCTAATTATTGTGTAAGTACCCTAATGTTGACCTACTCTTTCCCAATCATAGATCTAGGGTAGTCTGGAATAATTAATTTGACTTGATAGACTAATAAGACCGACAGGTAAACCAAGACACGACCTTTCCCAAGGACTATCTAAAGCAATTCGCCGGGTAAGACCTACCAATAGCCCCTCACTTCCCAGATATTAGGACTAGTAGAACACTAAGACTTAGCAGATTATTACCAATTACTTCTAGGGGTTATTGCGCAATTCTCCCTAAAGAGTTAAGGTTTCTAACGTGATATAGACACTCACCGAAATCCTAAACCCTAATATGACTCTATGTTGTGATATAGACTGTCACTAAGAATCATATGAAGTAAGTAATAACAATAAACCAATTCAAAGTACGCATACACATCAAATCATTAAACCAAAACCTTTACTAAACACAATCACCCATAACAATCATGCAATTAACAAAACCGGTAAAAACTTTATATTAATCCATTCATCAAGTCTAGGCGGTTTATGAAATTAGCCAAGCATACTAAAACGTATCATCAATCCAAAGAAATCTAGAACAGAATTCATTGTAACAAAGTTTCGAGACAAATAACCGACAAAACAAGGGATTAGAAAACCCGATATAATATTCGATTCTTCGCCCTCGACTCGTACCAATGATTCCTACGCCTTCAAATCTCCGATTGCTTGCCAAGAATGCTCCAAAGTCGCCCAAAAGAAGTCTAAATTCGTAATTAGGGTTATCTGTTAAGTTAATTCATCTTCAAAACCCTAGCTGCCAAACCTTTTCCACGAAATCAAGGGCTTAGCGCGACGCGAAGCGGGGTTGGCGTCACGCGGCGCCTCCAAACCCTGATTTTATTATTTTTTATTTAATTTCGATTTCCAGCTTCTCCGACGCGCGTACGAATCCCGGTTTTCTTCTAAACTGCTCGTTTTTACTCGTTTTTCATCACTTTAAGCTACGGGACCTGAAATCAAAGCTTAACGTCAGCAGTATCGAAATTCTAACCTAAACTAGACTCAAAACGACTGAAAACTGACCAAAATATACACTATAAACATATGTACTTTGTAGTACATCAGGGGTCCCATTGTAGTACGTTGAGGTGGCGGTATTGGTACATATACCGCACAACCAAAAATTCTAAGGTGGGACAAACTTGGTTCTCGTCCGGAGACCAGTTGCAATGGGGAGTATTCGTGATCAGCAATTGGTCTCAATCTAATCAGTGTAGCGGCATGCAAAATAGCATGACCCGATGCAGAAGATGGTAATTTACATCTCATTAAGAGTGGTCTAGCGATTATTTGTAATCGTTTAATCAGAGATTCAGCTAAACCGTTTTGTGTGCGAACATGAGGTACTGAATGTTCAACATTGATCCCAATTGACATACAATAGTCATTAAAAGCTTGAGATGTGAACTCTCCTGCATTATCCATCCGGTTGTTTTTAATTTGATTATCGGGGAAATTGGCTCTCAATTGTATGATTTGAGCTAAAAGTCGAGCAAATGCTACATTTTGAGTAGCTAAAAGACTCACATGTGACCACCTTGAGGATGCGTCTATTAAGACCAAGAAATAGCGGGGAATGGTCCACACGGAGGATGAATAGACCCACAAATATCCCCTTGGATTCTTTCTAAAAATGATGGGATTTCATATATCAATTTAGTTTGTGAGGGCCGAGTTATAAGTTTGCCCAGAGAGCATGCTGCACATGATAAGTCTTGTGGTAGTAAAACTTTTAAGTTTTTGAGAGGGTGCCCGGTTGCACTTTTGATTATTCGTCTCATTATTATGTTACCAGGGTGACCTAGACGGTCATGCCATATATTGAATGTGTCTTTATCTAATAGCTTTTGGTTACTCACCATATATGATTCGATAGGATTGATATTAGTACAATATAATCCCGAGGATAAGGCTTCTAATTGTTCAACAATTGTTTCTTTGCCATTTTTGTTTGAAGTAATTTTAAGATATTCAATATTATTTTCAGATATTGTTATTAGGTGGTAACCTTTTTTTCGAATATCTTTAAAGCTAAGTAAATTTCTTCTGGATTTACTAGAATATAATGCATTATCAATAGTTAATTTGGTACCCAAAGTTAATGTTATGTGTGCTCTGCCAGAGCCTTCGATAAGGTTACTAACACCAGATATAGTACTAATCGGTGTCTCTACCGGAGATAACTCAGAGAAAAATTTCATATCTTTGAGAATAGTGTTAGTACTCCCGCTATCTACCAGACATTCATCACCAATAATAGCTCTACTGGAGCTAGCATGCATATTTCTTCAGGAAATAAATAATAAAAAATAAATATAAGTTAATGCAAAGAAGTAAAAATGAAACATTATAAGAGTTTCAAACCAAACAAAATACCAAGGTCACAGTGTGAAAAGTAAAACATAAAAGGTACATTAAATATGTTTAAACATCACGAACATTTTCAATGAAATCACATGCATTCAAATGAACGTCTGATATCGTGGTTAAAGGTGCATCCTCGGTTAGATTAGTTTCAGCATTCTTTCCTTTTTCTTTCATCATGCGTTGATATGCCTCAACGAGGTGTTTAGGGGTGTGACATGTGCGGGACCAATGATTTGACATCCCGCATTTTTAACAAATGTTTCTTTGGTTCCCGCTACTTTTCCCTTTCGAAGGTCGCCCCGTATTATGTCGACTTGATTCACCACCGCTATTTTTAGTGTTCTGGGACTCTCGATGCCATGTATATCCTCGTCCTCGACCACGACCACGACCACGACCTCTGCTGGGGTCGGGGCCTCTACCTCTACCTCGTCCGCTTTGATAATTGGCCACATTCGCTTCAGGGAATGGGCTTGCACCGGCGGGTCGCGATTGATGGTTTTTTAGTAGGAGCTTGTTGTTTTGCTCCGCGACCAGAAGACATGATATCAATTCAGAATATTTAGTAAATTTACGTTCCCGGTATTGCTGCGACAGGAGCATGTTTGAGGCATGGAACGTTGAGAAAGTTTTTTCAAGCATATATTCATCGGTTATTTTTTCTCCACATAATTTTAACTCAGAGGTAATGCAGAACAAGGCAAAATTATATTCACTGGCAGTCTTAAAATCCTGTAGTCGTAAATGAAGCCATTCATAGCGGGCTTTGGGGAGTAAGACCAACTTTTGGTGGTCAAAACGTTCTTTGATGTTTGTCCATAATTCAAGGGGGTCCTCAACAGTTAGACATTCCCGCTTTAGATCTTCGTGAAGATGATGGCGGAGGAATATCATAGCTTTCGCTTTATCTTGAGGCGAAGTTTGATTTCCATCAATAATTGTCTCCCCCAAATTTTTTGCTGTCAAATGAATTTTAGCATCAAGAGTCCATGGGAGGCAGTTGTTACCCGAGATGTCAAGTGCGGTGAATTCAAGCTTTGATAAGTTCGACATTTTATCAGGATATGATGAACAAAATTGCTGATTGAATCTGTCTGGTTGAAGATTTGTAGAAATCCCAATGGAGAGTCAAAGTGCTGATAACGTGTTAAAAACAAAAGAGAAATAGAGATAAACTGAATTCTCATGTTTCATTCTATTGAACATTACAATATATAGATAAACAAAACTACAAACCCTAAAGCCCATAAGTAATAGGTTGGGCCTAAAATGTCTAGTTTATAACAGTAAATAAATATTCAAAAAAGAAAAATGGGCTAGAGTTGCAATAAGTCAAAACTTAGTTGTCTTGTCACTCTCTAGCTTTCACCGTACATTAGACCGAACGGTGTGGGGATCGTCCCCCACCGTCGCCGGGTCATCCCACACCGCCCCCTCTGGGGTCGTCTCGTCGCAGGCGGCATCTGCAAGACGGAAGCGACGAGCATGTTGGTTGGCTGAGTTGCAAGGTTGGTGGGCCCCCCTCTCTCTCTCCTTTATTATATATTGGTTTTTTATTAAGTTGGGTAGTCCTCCACACCCTTGGGTAGTCCCAAAGGGGATGGTCCTCCACCCTTGGTGATGTGGTGTCACACCCCTTTCTGCGGCAGAAGCACGAGGTGTGATCATGAAAGGTTCTCATTGCATACGAAAGGTAAACATACTACATGCTCGTAAACATACTTCAAATGCTAAACATTTCATAACTAGAAAACATAAGTTTAGTGTTTACATCACAAGATAGCATAAAACATTGTCTTGAAAAGTTTACCACATTATTCAAAGAAAAACATAGACGACATCCAAGAGCATGAGTAAGACCACACGCACATCCACTTTAGTTACCTGAAATACATGTGAGTTTTGAAAAAAAGTCAACATAATGTTGGTGTGAATTCATGCAGTTCTTGTATGGAACATTTGTATACTTTGTATGAAAAACATGGTATGCATCTTGTGAAAATCAAGTATTCATGTATAAATCAAGTATTCGTGTATAAATCATGTATTCTTGTATAACTCAAGTATATTCCTGTATGTATCAAGTTGTTAATGGGTTGCAAGGCCATTAACATGTGACACGACATAGGAAGCAACCAAACCTTAGGCATTTTTCTAGTTGGCATATTCTGAGACACAAAAGCACTGCTTGCTACTCGTTCTCACCAAGAGTGTGGCTGCCCGACACCCGTTAGATCTAACCTTTTTGTTCTGCGGTCTAGGTATTGTCACGCCCCAACCGATGGCGGAAACATCGAGATGAGACGAACAAATTGCTCAAAACAACATAACACTAAATGTGACAATATGTATTCTATATCAATCACCTTATTCACTTCAAACAGCTTTATGCACACTCTATCCAAATTGCACGTGATACATTTGATTCATGTTATACATGTTATGCTATTGTAAACTCTCATGACTATGTGTTCATTAACTTTGCAAGCCACCCCTAACAATGGTAGCGCTATAGGTTGAGAAACGCCCCTCCCGTTATTCTCGCGGGTATTGTTAGGTTAATCTATGTTAAAACCTCCCGTTATACTTTTGGGATTGGCACTTTAATTGCGTTAAACTTTGGTTTGGACACATAGAGTAACATCATTTCAAGTATATACTGTTAATGTGTAATCATGTTATTCACGTTGGATATGAGCAACTTCGAACATTTTATTATGCTATTGCTATGTATCAAACTTGTATACTCGCCAACATATTTTGTTGATTTTATTTTAATACATATTGCAGGTTGATTGGTACAAGACTCAAGAAACAAGCTATGATGGCTTTAGATACCCATTTTAGCAATTAAACAATGTTTGAATTTATGTTTACTATTTGAAACAATGTATTATTCTTTAGTTTTAACAAAATGATTTAATTCATATTGTCACATTTAGTGTTATGTTGTTTTGAGCAATTTGTTTGTCTTTTCCCGATGTTTCCGTCATCGGTTGGGGTGTGACAGGTATATTGTTGACTAATGGTGCTTATGGTACCCTATTCGTGACACGATTTCTCGTATCATGTATCATTTCTCGTATCCTTTCTCGTATCATTTCTCAAAACGCATCATACTTGGCACTAGTTTTCACCAAGAGTGCTTCTTGTTTTTGTATCCAACATCCCATTTGTAAACATTGTAATATTTGTAACATGTATTTCACCCCCGAAGTTATAAAACTGAAAATAGTTAAAAGAAAAGGGGGAGCATGAACTCACAACTTTGTGTTCCTGCGTCGTAAACTTCACCGGGTTGCTTATTTGGCGTCGTGACCTAAACGTGCTTTATTAACGTTAGTCACTAGACTTGTATCGCACAAGCACAAGTCACTATCTTTTGTACACGTATTCTTGTTTTAAAAATAGTTTATATTTTTAACTATGTGTGTTACTTATATTATTTTCTCAACAATAAATATAAGTATTGTGTATTTCTCACCCGAATTATGTATTTTGTCTAAATCTTCACTTCTGTTCATAACTTGTCCAAGTTATTTATTCTATCAAGTAAAACATTTTCATAAATATATTTTCTTGTATTTGTCTAAGTGTGTGGTATGCGTATTTTTGTATTTCTACTCCTAGGGAGTATTTAGTGTATTTTCAAGTCCTAATACACTATCACGTATAATACATACTACATACACTTAGCACAAAATTTGGTGATCCATATCTATACTATATAATAAAAGAAACCTGTTTTGAGACACTTGTCATTCTCTCATTTAATTTAATTGATTAAAATTATTAATAAAACTAATAATAATAATATTTAATCTAAATTAATACAAATTTTTATTATTAATAATATTTAATCAAATTTAAAATCTAATCTAACACAAATTTTTATTATCAATCTTCTACTATATAATATAAAAGAAACCTGTTTTGAAATACTTGTCATTCTCTCATTTAATTGATTAAAATTAGTAATAATACTAATAATAATATTTAATCTAAATTAATTCAAGTTCTTATTATTGCAAATTTTTTAAAATGTGTTATTTTTCTTCCGAAGCCTAATCCACCGTTTTAACTTTTAATTAATGAAAATGGTCCATATGAGCATGAATATTATATAGACACCATATAAATAGATTTATTCGAATGTAACAAAAAAAATATAAAACCTTAATATATCAAAACTTTTATAATCAAAGTAATGGATCAAGAGTCTTGTGAGCATGAATATTATATACACACCTCATGTAGTTAGATATTTACTCGAATGTAACAGAAAATATAATAAAAACATGATATATTAAGAATTTATGATCAAAATAATGGATCAAGAGTCTTGTGAGAATCTATCTATATCTATACTATATAATAAATAAAAGAAACCTGTTTTGGGACACTTGTCATTCTCTCATAATATATCAAAAAATTTATAATCAAAATAATGGATCAAGAGTCTTGTGAGCATGAATATTATATACACACATCATGTAGTTAGATATTTACTCGAATTTAACAGAAAATATAATAAAAACATGATATATCAAGAATTTATGATCAAAATAATGGATCAAGAGTCTTGAGAGGATCTATCTATACTATATGTTAAAAGAAACCTGTTTTGGGACACTTGTCATTCTAACGAGATTTTTAAAGATATATTGTTTTATTATACATGACGTTCTTAAAAATGTAACTTTTCATTGTTTAATATAAAAGAGTAAGTTATGATTTTGGCCCATGTGGTTATATCACTTTTAACCTTTTAGCCTAAAAAGAATTTTTTTAACATTTGAGCTCCTAACGTCTTTTTTTCTAACCCTTTTGGCCTCCAACGTCTTTTTATCTAACCATTTTGGCCCCCAACGTCTTTTTTTCTAACCCTTTTGTCCCCTAAAATTAAATGGATGCAGTTAGTGTTTGGGGCCAAAAGAATTAGAAAAAAAGACGTTGGGGCTCAGATGTTAAAAGATTCCTTTTTAGGCTAAAAGAGTAAAAGTGATATAACCACAGGGGCCAAAACCGTAATTTACTCAATATATAAAATTAAATTTACTCAACCCGTACAATACATGAAGTTCTTAAAAATATAACATTTTTATTATGTAATATATATAATTACATTTATTCAACCCATGTAATAAACGAGATTTTTGAAGATATATTGTTTTATTATTTGGTATATAATATTACATTTTTTTCAACCCGTGTAATAAATGAGGTTTTTAAAGATATACTTTTTTATTATTTGATATATAAAATTATATTTATTTAACCCGTGTATTACACGGGGTTCTAACCTAGTATATATATATATATATATATATATATATATATATATATATATATATATATATATATATATATATATATCTCAAACATATACATACTTAGTATCAATTTTATTCTTGAAGAAATCATCATTTCTTAACACATAAGTTTGGGAAACCTTGGTAAATGATTTTAAATACATTTTTGGGGAATAAGTTTCTCAAAAGCTTATATTTTTCTAAGTGCCAAAATTTATAAAAATTTTGACAGAGTTTCCCCTAAAAATGGAGGTTTCCCATGTTTTCAAAACATGTGTTTATTTTCTTTTAAATCATCATCAAGCATCAACAACTCATTCAAGTCTTACTACAAGCCAAAATCATGTAAATCACACTATATCATGAACTTGAAGTTTTTGTAAAAACATGTAGTAACTTACCATGTTATTTAGTAGGTCTAGTTACCCTTAGAAACATGGTTGTTTGTTTGTAAATCACTTTCTTAAAAGAGTTAGTCATTTACAACTTGTGATATGATTTTTCTAAAAATATTTCTTTTGTATTTTTCTTGTTTCATATATATTTCTATCCATGTTTAACCTCTAAAAACAGGGTTGATTTCTTTAAGAACCAAGATTTAGTAAAACTTGTATTTTTTTTTAACTTGGTTTCTTGGATAATCATACTTGAAATATTCAGATTTACAAGACTTTAACTTACTTTGTTCATCATTTTACAAGAAACACTATATTCATTCAAGTTCATGACTTTAGTGAGGATGGTCCATAACCTTTAACATGTTCATCCTCCCATCTTGCTAGATTATGTTTTTAATCATGATCTAGCAAGATTACATGATGATCAACATCATATACATGAATAAACAATAATCATCAAGCATAACAACACATAAACAACATAGTTTCTTCATGATTTAAGCTTGTGTTAAAGTTTCATTCTTGTGATTCTTAGTGTTCTTCATGATTAACATCATGTATCATTCTTTAACCACATAAATAAGATGCAAAATGAAGAGATTAATGTTCTTACCACTAGCACAAGGCTAGGGATGATCAAGAGGACAAATGGAGTGGATAAAAGCAAATGAAGGAGGTCTTTCAACTTCTACAAGCTCCTAGCTTCCTTATATGCCTTCTTACACCTTTGTTAATGCTTAGAATGCTTGGTAATGGATTGGAAATGAAGAGATTATGAGAGGGTGTTGGAGCCGTGAGGTTAGAGGGAGAGGTGGAAGGTTATGGCAAGTTGGAATGGTGAAGAATGTTGTATGTTTAGTCTTGAGGTTAATATAGAGAAACTTCCAACATTCTTTTACATGTAGGTTATAATGTTCCAACTTTAAGCAACAAGTTCAATTAACAATTCAAAAGAATTCTTTGTGTGGGGCCCCCATGTCTAACCGTCCTAAAGGGGGGGGGGTTCCTAGTTCCATTACAAGTATTAGTTAAAGGTTTTGGTTAGGATTCAAGGGTATGAGTTTGTGTTTAATTTAGGGGTTAATTGTGTTCTAGTGTTTTAAGTAGTAATATGATGAGTAGTGCTCATAACTAGTTTCATAACACTAAAACAATGCGTCTAGCAATGTTTTGGTGTTCCGGGTAATGTCCGGTTGTTCGGTTAGATACCGTTCCGTTAAAGTGCTAAATTGCACCGTTTAGTGTCTTTTAAGTATCCTTTTGTAACCCTTTTAATTCCCGACCCTTAGGAAAGTATTCTGGATGATAAATCATAATTTCTGCATAATATTTCAGTGTTATAATGCTGATTATAGCTGAATTTAATAAAATTCTGCACTTAAAGTGTGTTTCTGGTGAGACCTTTAACAACACTTTGTCTCCCACTTCGAATTCTAATGGTTTTCGTCTTTGCTCAGCGTAGCTCTTTTGTCGATCTCGAGCCGCCTTAATGCGCTCTCGGATCTGTATGATTTTGTCGGTTGTCTCTTGCACAAGTTCAGGACCAACCATGCGTTTGTCTCCAGCGTCTGCCCAACATAAGGGCGAGCGGCACTTGCGACCATACAAAGCTTCGAACGGTGCAGCTTTTATGCTTGTATGATAACTGTTATTGTAGGAAAACTCAACTAAAGGTAGATGAGTATCCCAACTGCTGCCTAGGTCCATGACACATGCGCGAAGCATATCTTCTAACGTTTGTATAGTCCGTTCGCTCTGGCCGTCTGTTTGTGGATGGAAGGCCGTGCTTAGATCTAATTGAGATCCAAAGGCTTCCTGAAAGGATTGCCAGATTCTTGAGACAAAACGTCCATCTCTGTCTGAAATAATTGAGATAGGCACTCCATGATGCGCCACAATTTCCTTTAAGTATATCTCAGCAAGCTTTCCAGTGCTGTCTTTTTCTCGGATCGGAAGGAAGTGCGCAGACTTCGTTAACCGATCGACTATCACCCATATCATATCGTGCCCTCTAGGGGTCTTGGGTAATTTTGTTATGAAGTCCATCGAGATTTGTTCCCACTTCCACATGGGTATCCCTCGTTGTTGTAGTAGGCCAGACGGTTTCTAATATTCAGCCTTAACCTTAGCACAGGTTAGGCATTTTCCAACATAAACAACAACGTCGCTTTTAAGTCTCGGCCACCAGTAGTATTCTTTCAAGTCTTGATACATCTTGTCCCATCCTGGATGGATCGAGTATCTCGATTTATGCGCTTCATCAAGGATGACTTCTCGAATACCGCCATAGAGCGGAACCCAAATACGCTTCTTAAAGTATAAGGCTCCCTCTTCATTTGGCACCATATATTTCAACATACCCCGTAGGTATTCAGCTTTACGGTTTTCCATCTTAAGGGCTTCTTGTTGGGCGTCACGAATACGTGCAGTGAGGTTTGTTCAAATAGTCATTTCCAATGCTCGAACCCTTAGGGTCTTAACCCTTTCTTTTCGACTTAATGCATCCACTACAACGTTTGCCTTTCCAGGATGGTACTTGATCTCACAGTCGTAATCATTTAGCAGCTCGACCCATCGCCGCTGGCGCATGTTCAATTCCTTCTGATCAAGTATGTGTTGCAGGCTCTTGTGATATGTGAAGATTGTACATCGAGTACCATATAGATAATGTCGCCAGATCTTCAAGGCGAATACCACTGCACCCAGTTCCAAGTCGTGAGTGGTATAGTTTCTCTCATGAACCTTCAATTGTCTTGAAGCATAAGCGATGACTTTCTGGCGTCGCATGAGCACGCAACCTAAACCTTGTCGTGAAGCGTCGTAGTATACCACGAAGTCTTCGGTGCCTTCAGGTAAGGACAGTATTGGTGCATCGCATAGCTTATTCTTAAGTAGCTGGAAGCCTTCTTCCTGCTTGTCACCCCAGTCGTATTTCTTGTCTTTCTGCGTGAGGGTTGTTAGCGGTTGAGCCATCTTTGAGAAATTCTCAATGAATCGCCGATAATAGCCTGCTAAGCCCAAAAATTTCCGAACTTCAGTTGGGGTTTTGGGGGCTTCCCAATTCTGTATTGCTTCTATCTTGGATGGGTCTACATGAATGCCCTTCTCGTTTACAACATGACCAAGAAACTGTACTTCACGAATCCAGAATTCGCACTTCGAGAATTTCGCATAAAGTTTCTCTTTCTTCAGTAGTTCCAAAATGGTTCTGAGATGTTGCTCGTGTTCTTCTTTCGTTCGTGAGTAAATCAAGATATCATCGATAAATACAATCACGAATTTATCGAGATATGGTTTGCATACGCAGTTCATCAGATCCATAAACACCGTTGGCGCGTTTGTCAGCCCGAACGACATCACAAGAAACTCGTAGTGCCCATAACGTGTTCTGAATGCCGTCTTTGGTACGCTTTCTTCTTGTATCCTTAACTGATGGTATCCAGATCGAAGGTCGATCTTGGAATAGTAGCTTGATCCTTGTAACTGATCAAATAAGTCATCAATCCTCGGTAATGGATACCGATTCTTGATAGTGAGCTTGTTCAGTTCTCTGTAATCGACACACATCTGCAGAGTTCCATCCTTTTTCTTCACGAACAATACTGGAGCTCCCCAAGGCGAGAAGCTTGGCCTTATGAATCCTTTATCCAACAACTCCTAGAGTTGTGTAGATAATTCTTGCATTTCGGATGGTGCAAGCCGATAGGGTGCCTTGGCTACAGGAGCAGCTCCTGGAACCAGGTCTATACGGAATTTGACTTATCGTTGCGGAGGTAATCCTGGCAGATCTTCGGGAAAAACATCAGGGAATTCCTTCACCACAGGAATGTCTTCGAGTTTCGGCTCCTCGGCCTTCTTATCTACAATGTGAGCTAGGAAAGCAACACATCCTTTCCTTAAGCACTTTTGTGCCTTAATGCAACTGATGATTCGCAGAGGCGTGTCTCGCTTTTCCCCATGTACGATGAGAGTTTCATCATTCGCCAAAGGGATGCGAATGATTTTCTCACGACAAATAACTTCATCTTTGATCTTGGACAACCAGTCCATTCCGACCACTACATCGAAGCTACCCAATTGAATAGGTAAGAGGTCGATGCTAAATCTTCGTTCACCAAGTTCTATCGTGCAGCCTCTAACAACTTCGCCTGATTCAACAAGTTTACCATTGGCTAGTTCTATGGAGTAAGGAATATCCAATCTACTAGACTCTATCCCAAGCATATGTTTAAATTCCACAGACATGAAACTATAATCGGCACCAGTGTCAAATAATATGGATGAAAAGTGATTCTTAACGAGAAACGTACCGGTGACCACGTTAGGGTCCTCACATGCGTCCCTTGCTCCAATCAAAAATGCTCGAGCCTAAGCGTTGTTTCCCGTGGGTAATCTTTCACGAAATGATCCTTGCTTCCACAACTGAAGCATCCTTGGTTCCGCCCATTCCCGTTACCATTCTTGTTACCATTGCCATTTCCAGTTCCACCGCCGTTCTTATTACCAGCACCGTTGCGGTTTCCATTCTCATTTCTATTTCCTTTTCCCCAACAGTCTTCTGTTTGATGACCCAACCTACCACATTTGTCGCATCTTGGAATGCGATAAGCTCCTTCATGATGATACTTACATTTTTGGCACTTAGGCAGGGTGCCTTGGTATCCTTTGGCTGCAGTATCATTTGCCGCTGCAAGGGTTCTTGCCTCCTTAGGTGGGTTAGCGTCACGCTTCTTGTTGAAACCCTTGTTGGTACGTGTTGCTTGATTCAGGTTTGCATGTTTCCTTTTCTTGTCGCCGGACGACTCAGCATGCGTCTCGGTCTTTTCAGTGGGGTTCAGTGATAGCTTCTTCATGCGAACACAATCTTCAGTAAGGCTGACAGCCAGAGTTACAGCCTCGGTGATTGTTTGAGGTTTGGCCAAAGTTACCATGCCGCAGAATTCTGAGGCCAGTCCCTAAATGTAGCGTTCGACGCGCTTAAATTCAGGAGTCACCATATAGGGGATCACCCTAGACAAATCATGGAACCTTCGTGTATACCCAGTAATGTCTGCACCTTCCATAGTCAAATGCCAAAACTCAGTCTCCAACCTTTGGAGTACAGCACGGGAGCAATACTTCTCTCTCATACGTTTTTAAGCTCATCCTACGTCATTCCATATGCGGCATCATCACCCAGGGTTTGAACTTGCAAATTCCACCAAGTCAGAGCTTCATCGATAAACAACCCAGTAGCAAAAGTGACTTGCTGATCCGCGGTACACTTGCTCATGCGGATAGTGGCTTCAGTCTTTTCCGTCCAACGTACAAATGCCACTGCACCTCCAGTGCCATCATAGTTTAGTGGTTTGCAGTCGAGGAACTGCTTGAAGGTGCAGCCTTGAGCTGCGTTTCCTCCAGAGGAATCTCCATGTCCGTTACGTCTAGCATTGCTTGGTCCTCCACTTTGTTCAGTACGGTTCGCCTCGTACTGGGCGATAGCTGCGGAGATCCTTTCTTCCAGTAGAGCATTCAGCTCTTCAGCAGTCTTTGGCAGTGGGGGAGGAGGGGGTTGATCACGAGCATTCACAGCTCTTCTGGGTGCCATGTTCTGGAAGAACATAACACAATAGGGTTAGACATTTGTTTGATATCGTCATACGAGACAGCAGTAGTATATTTATATACACAGGCATATACCACATAAGTGACATCAAACAATCCGCCAAACGTATCAATTCATACAGCAACAAGCATGCATAAATAGATAAATATTGTTGTGTTATAAGATATTTACATTAGCAGTTCTTGTCTTTATACCCTACGTCATTACTCCCAAGGAATATTTAATACTCTGGGGGAACGGTGTTCGTGTTTGACTCTTTTCTTATACTGATGGAATCTATACGTGACAAGACTTGCTGTGGTTTCTGTGCACTGAATTCCATAATTATGTATGCATCCATAATTACGTAACTCCTTGCACAGTCCGCACAGTTCGTTTGATCCTCATATGACTTCCTTCAGATAGGCCATTGCTTTTAGGTAAAGTCACGTATACTTGTGACATTCTATTTCTAGTATCAAGTATCACACATAATTGCAAGTAATTCTCAATCACAGACAAGTGCTACTCTTGTGCACCCTAAGTCTCGTAGTGTCTTTTCTTGAATCTTCGTAAACAGTTTTCAGGTAGTGGATGTCGTGGAAAGTTTTATGCAATGAAAACCTTTTGGAAAATTGTTTTCGTGAAAGGATCCTAGAGATTGTAGACTAGACTCGAGAAGGAATCCTGGTTCACTACAATCGCTGCTCTGATACCAATCTGTCACACCCCTTTCTGCGGCGGAAGCACGAGGTGTGATCATGAAAGGTTCTCATTGCATACGAAAGGTAAACATACTACATGCTCGTAAAAATACTTCAAATGCCAAACATTTCATAACTAGAAAACATAAGTTTAGTGTTTACATCACAAGATAGCATAAGACATTGTCTTGAAAAGTTTACAACATTATTCAAAGATAAACATAGACGACATCCAAGAGCATGAGTAAGACCACGCGCACATCCACTTTAGTTACCTGAAATACATGTGAGTTTTGAAAAAAAACGTCAACATAATGTTGGTGTGAATTCATGCAGTTCTTGTATGGAACGTTTGTATACTTTGTATGAAAAACATGGTCTGCATCTTGTGAAAATCAAGTATTCATGTATAAATCAAGTATTCGTGTATAAATCATGTATTCTTGTATAACTCAAGTATTCCTGTATGTATCAAGTTGTTAATGGGTTGCAAGGCCATTAACATGTGTATTCCTGTATGTATCAAGTTGTATAACTCAAGTATTCCTGTATGGTTAATACGTAAAGTTCCACTGTTTCTGAATGTATGGTCTCCGAAGGTTACTCTCAAGAAGGATAGCATCAAAACAGTTCCTGTATGGGTTAAGTTGCACAATGTGCCGATTGCGGTCTATACTGATGATGGATTGAGTTTGCTGGCGTCAAAGTTAGGGACCCCTAAAAGGTTAGATTCTTATACTGCTGATATGTGCGTTGATAATTGGGGAAGGAGTAGTTATGCTCGGGCAATGATTGAGATAAATGCTGATAATGAGCTAAAAGATCATATTACTGTGGCTATCCCGAAAATGGATGAGGAGGGATTTGTTTTGGAACGGGTTAAAGTTGAATATGAGTGGAGGCCGCTCCGCTGTAGTTCATGTTGTTTGTTTGGCCACGATGATAACACATGTCATAAGAAACCTAAAGGTAAGGCTAAGGTGGTAACGGTTGATGAGGAGGGTTTTGTTACTGATAACAGGAGGATGGCGAGGTACTCGTTTCCTCAAAAAAAGCAAAAACCAAGGGTTGTGTATAAACCAAAGACTAATAAAAATCATGCAAGTACGTCTGGGACGAAGGGGGATACGTCGGATGTGCCATTGTCGAACGCTTTTGAGGTGCTTGATAATAGCAAGAATGATGAGAAAAGGGACCCGACAAGTGCCAAATCAGTGGTTGATGAAACTCATGGGACTCGTATACAACAACCTAAGGAAGTTATCGAGGTGAACCCGACAGAGATGGCTGATTTTATGAGAGGTAACATGAATAATAAAAATTCTGAGGGGGCAAGCACTCCCGGTGACAATGGTTTGAATGGGTAGCTTAGCAGCCTGGAACATAAGGGGTTTGAACCAACCCCTGAAACAAAGCGAGGTTCGTCATTTTATTACGGAGAATCAGTTAAGTGTGTGTGCCATCCTCGAGTCTCATGTCGATGTTAAAAACCTTAATAAGATCTGTGATAAGGTGTTTCGGAAGTGGAAGTGGACATCTAACGGTGGTGTGTGTCAAAGAGGTACGAGGATTATATTGGGGTGGAATGCGGATGATATTGATCTAATGGTTATATCCCAATCAGACCAGGTTATTCATGCTCAGGTAGTGTTAAAAACGGTGAAAAAGACGTTATTTTGTTCCTTTGTGTATGCGGAAAACAAGTATCAGGATAGGAGGAGTTTGTGGGCTGATTTGTGTAGGTTTAAAGGCATCACTAATGACACTCCGTGGGTTGTCATGGGTGATTTCAATGCCGCTTTGAATATGGAGGATTTTGTGATGGGTCCTTCGTCCCATACTATAGCTATGCGAGATTTTTATGATGTTTTCAAGAGGCAGAACTGATTGATGTTAAGAGTCATGGGTTGCATTATACTTGGAATCAAAAACCAAGGGATGGGGTAGGAATTCTGAAGAAGATTGACCGTATTATGGGTAACATCAATCTTATTGATGTTTTTTCGGATGCATATGCTATTTTTCAGCCGTTCCGCGTTTCTGATCATACTCCGGCTATCTTAAAGTTGTTTTCTATGCATAAGGACCGGCCTAAACCGTTTAAATTCCCGAACTTTATTGTCACAAAGTCAGAGTTCCGCCAAGCTGTTACATGCGAATGGAATAAAACCGTGGAGGGGGCTACTATGTATTCGGTGGTGATGAAAATGAAGAGCTTGAAAACGCATTTTCGGAGAATATTGTGTAATCAAGGTAATCTTCATAAACGAGTTACAGAGTTACGGAATGAACTTGACCGTATTCAAAAACAGGTGGAAGCTCATCCTTTTGATGCTTCTATTCGGTTATTGGAGACTACCTGTTTACGAGATTTTAAGTCAGCAGCTTACGATGAGGAGTGTTTTTTGAAACAAAAATCTAAAGTGCAATGGTTATGTGCGGGTGATTCTAATACTTCCTACTTTCATAATTGTGTGAAGAGTAGGAATGCTAGAAGTAAAATCAATTGCATTAAGGATGTGAATGGGATTCAGTATGAGGGTGTGGATGCTTCGGCTGCGTTGTTGAACCATTATTCTAATTTCCTGGGCACTCAAGATCGAGTAACGAGGTTGGATGAGGCTGATTTGTTCGTTAATGTTTTGCAGCCGAACGTGGCGGAGAATATGGTGAGGCAGGTTACTGATGATGAAGTTAAACAGGCTATGTTCAGCATTGGAGAGAATAAGGCTCCAGGTCCAGACGGATACACCTCAATGTTTTTTAAGAATGCTTGGGATGTTGTGGGTGGTGAAGTTACTAAGGCAGTGTGTGATTTCTTTAATAATGGCCAACTTCTTAAGCAAATTAACCATACGATTTTAGCGTTGGTTCCAAAGGTTGATACGCCAAACTCAGTTCTGGATTACAGGCCAATATCATGTTGCAATGTGATTTACAAGTGCATCAGCAAAATTATCACAAATCGTGTGAAGGGTTGTTTGGGGAAGCTCGTGAATATTAATCAGTCGGCGTTTATTCCTGGTAGGAAGATCTCCGATAATATTCTGATTACGCAGGAGCTTATGCATAACTATCATGTGGATCGTGGTCCTCCGAGGTGTGCTTTCAAGATTGATATCCAGAAAGCTTATGATACTGTAAGCTGGTCGTTCCTAGAAAATATTCTGGTCAGGTATGGATTCCACAGGAAAATGGTTTCGTGGATTATGGCATGTGTCACTACTGTGTCTTACTCGGTTAGTGTAAATGGCGAGCTGCATGGTTTTTTCCCAGGGAAACGGGGTTTACGCCAAGGAGATCCAATGTCCCCATATCTATTCACGTTGATTATGGAGGTGTTATCTCTTATGTTACAAAAGATGGCGGTAAATTCCACCTTCAAGTTCCATCGACACTGTTATGAACAAAAGATTATAAACGTATCATTTGCTGATGATTTATTTGTGTTTGTCAATGGTGATACCGAATCGGTTAAGCTTATTCGGAATGTTTTGGAGGAGTTCACTAGTGTTTCGGGCCTGGTTCCTAGTTTGCCTAAGAGTACGGTATTTTTTTGTAATGTTCCAACCCATGTAAAAGCGGAGATTTTACGTTTTTTGCCGTTTCGTGAGGGTGAGCTTCCGGTTCGCTATCTGGGGGTTCCCCTAATCTCTACCAAGCTGTCTTTTAGAGATTGTCGGGTTCTGGTGGAACGTATGGAGAGGAAAGTCGATAATTGGATGTCTAAATCTTTATCCTTTGCAGGCAGATTACAGCTCCTTAATTCGGTTCTTGCAGCAATGTATACGTATTGGGCTTCGGTGTTCATCTTGCCAGCGCGTATAATCAAGGATTTGGAAAAGAGGATGCGTAGATTTCTTTGGAACGGGGGGGTTGCGGGGAATACCCGGTCTAAAGTAGCTTGGAGGGACGTGTGTTTGCCTAAAGAAGAGGGGGGCCTTGGGATTCGAAATATTTCAGATGTGAACAAAGCACTTATCATGTCGCATATATGGAGCATTATTAGTAACCGGGAGTCCTTGTGGGTCAAATGGATCCATTCTTACAAGATAAAAGGTAGGAATTTTTGGGATATTCAAAGCCGAGGTGCGTTGACGTGGAGTTGGAGGAAAATTCTATCTATTCGTCTGGTAGTTAGACCCTTTGTTTGGAAGTTGATTGGGAGTGGTTCACAGACGAATGCATGGAGTGATAATTGGTGCGGTTGCAGTCCGATTCGGAATTTTGTTACGCCAAGGAGAATTGCCCAAGCGGGTTTCAATCTGCAAACTACGGTTGCGGAGATTGTAGATGCTGAGGGTAACTGGAGGTGGCCTCAGGCTTGGTATGATTTATACCCAGTACTCATAGATGTTATGGTTCCTGCTCTAGTTCCGGAGTCAGTTGATAGACTGCGATGGAGATCTATGGAGGGGAAAATGGTTGAATTTAGCTCTTGGGAAGCTTGGAATAATCTTCGGGTAAGGGATAACAAGGTGGCTTGGATGAATATGGTGTGGTATGGCCAATGCATTCCAAGACACTCTTTTCATCTTTGGTTAGTTCTTAAGAATAAGCTAAAGACTCAAGACAGATTAGCAGTATGGGAAGCGGGGAGTGAAACGAATTTACGGCTCATGTGTTGTCCTCTGTGTAACTATGGGCGAGACTCAAGAGACCATCTATTTTTTCAATGCACGTATGCGGCCAAGATTTGGAGCATGGTTAAACAAAAAGTTGATATGGTAAATGTAAACGAGTCTTGGAGCTCAATAATGGTGTGGATAGAGCTGAATGCGAATTCTAAGAAACTAGAACACATTGTGTGCAAGCTAGTGGTAGCGGCTTCTACCTATTTTATATGGCAAGAAAGGAATAATCGGCTATTCTCCAATGTATACAGGAAGGAAGAGATAGTGGCACAGATTATCTTGGACATGGTTCGGCTTCGTATAATGGGCTTCAAGGTCGGTAGAGACATGCACTATAGGAAGCTGTTGGAAACATGGGGAGTAAAAGAAGATGAACCGGGCTAATTGCGAGCAAGTATAGCATTTTGGTAGTTTGTTTTGTTGGGTTGTAGTTTGGTTTTGGGCCGTTTGTTTTTTGGCTGTTTTGTTTTGTGTTGTCTAGGCTTGGCCTGTCAAGCCTAGTAGTGTGTGTCAAACTCATGTTACACCCTGTTCTTTGATTCTTTATAAAATTTTAACCGGGGTAACCCTTTACCCAAAAAAAAAACATGTGACACGACATAGGAAGCAACCAAACCTTAGGCATTTTTCTAGTTGGCATATTCTGAGACACAAAAGCACTGCTTGGTACTCGTTCTCACCAAGAGTGTGGCTGCCCGACACCCGTTAGATCTAACCTTTTGTTCTGCGGTCTAGGTATATTGCTGACTAATGGTGCTTATGGTACCCTATTCGTGACACGATTTCTCATATCATGTATCATTTCTCGTATCGTTTCTCGTATCATTTCTCAAAACGCATCATACTTGGCACTAGTTTTCACCAAGAGTGCTTCTTGTTTTTGTATCCAGCATACCATTTGTAAACATTGTAATATTTGTAACATGTATTTCACCCCCGAAGTTATAAAACAGAAAATAGTTAAAAGAAAAGGGGGAGCATGAACTCACAACTTTGCATTCCTACGTCGTAAACTTCACCGGATTGCTTATTTAGCGTCGTGACCTAAACGTGTTTTATTAACGTTAGTCACTAGACTTGTATCGCACAAGCACAAGTCACTGTCTTTTGTATACGTATTCTTGTGTTAAAAATAGTTTATATTTTTAACTATGTGTGTTACTTATATTATTTTCTCAACAATAAATATAAGTATTGTATATTTCTCACCCGAATTATGTATTTTGTCTAAATCTTCACGTCATGTTGATAACTTGTCCAAGTTATTTATTCTATCAAGTAAAACATTTTCATAAATATATTTTCTTGTATTTGTCTAAGTGTGTGGTATGCGTATTTTTGTATTTCTACTCCTAGGGAGTATTTAGTGTATTTTCAAGTCCTAATACACTATGTAACACCCCGTGTTACCGAATGTCAAAGTCCAAGTCAAATTTGACTTCTTTGACTGTAATTAGTCTATTCTGTGTTTTATTATTTGTATTATGTGGAGTAAGTGTTATTAATCGAAGGATCGAGATAATCAAATGTTAATCGACGCAAAACGCATTACGACTGTGAAAAGTAGGAAGTAACAATGCGATAAAGTTAATCAATCAATAATCAAGCTAATCGAATCATCAATTGAACTCGAAACTCGAACTATGCGAATTTGGTGTTATATTACGTGTGTGTGTGCCTTACATGTTACCTGTGCGTGCTTACTTTATGTTATGTGTGGTGATCAATCGAATCGAAACTCGAAACTCAATCGAACTCAATTGAAATCGAATTATGATGAATGGTAACGAAAGGATAGTGTGAAATATAGATGCTGGTATGTAGATATAGTAGTTGCGACTAAAAGTAATTTGAATAGGAAACTCTATCGTATTCGCATCGTCTTCAATCGAAATCGAAATATCAGAAATCGTCGCACCGAACACTCAAAGCAGGCTGTGGATCGATCAGGCTTCTAGCCTATCGAATAGCCCAGCCAATCGGACGGATTGTCCGATCGAGCAGGCTATCCGATCGGGATGCCTGGCCGCTCGGCTAGCTCTTTCCCCTTTTGGAAGCCTATAAATAGGCCTGTCATTGTCATTCTTTCCACTTTTGGAAACCCTCTGACCGACCAGCTCGTGTTCTTCACTATTTCTCAGATTTCTCTCAATCCCGATAAGATTTCATCCTAAATCTTGTACGTTTTTTATCTATGCACACTCCTACACCTTTCTATCTTTCAAATCTTGATTTCTAACCGTGAAATCATCAAGATCTAAGTGTTCTAGGATGATGTCATCATGGTGTTCTTCAAGAACTTCATGTTTTGGCCTCAATTCAACAAGAATCACTTGGATCTAGCCGATTTCCACATAAACAAACTAAGATCTATCACAGATCTGAACATTTACATGGTGTGAAGGATTGAAAGAAGGATTTCCAACTTTCTTTCAACTCTTTTACACTCAATGCCTTCAAACCGGTAGAAACGGAGCCTGCGCCAACTCACTAATCATTCTAATGGTTGTGTGGTTCAAGATTCGGATTCTATCTACGAGGTTCACCGATTTTGGGTTAAACTTTAAACTACCGTTCCGAAACGTTCACCGGCCGGACTTGGGTGATTCCTGCCCGAGCAGGGGAAACAAGTAAGAACGAAGGTGCCATGGTTCAGCTCGTTGTCAAAATACCTCGATATAACGTCAAACAATCAAGACAGCCAAGTGTTAGACGAACAGGCCGACCAGGTCAGAATACTAGCCGATCGAACAGGCTGTTCGAACGAACAGCCCAACCGATCGGACATGTCAGCCGATCGACCAGGCCAGCCGATCGGCTAGCACATGGCCCCACACTTTAACAATTTCATGAAGTCTAGTATTGAACGAAGTGTTGTTCGATCGAACTACGAGTTGGGTTGAATTACTCTTCGGATTATGAGATACTATGCTTCAACACTTAATCGATTTTCAACTCGTTTGACGTATTGGAGTGCCACCCGATCGAACATGCTGTCCGATCAGGTGACATCCTGCTGAGGGCTTACTACTGAAGTGTCTAACCGATCGGTTAAGCCGGCCGATCGAACGGCCTGCTCGATCGATCGACCTGAAAGGTAAGAACACTTCAATGTTCTCAAATACTACAACAAAAACTCAAAAGGACAATCCATCGTACACAAACACACCCTACCCAAAGGAAGGAACAATCCACTCGAACAATCCAACCAATCGAGCCTACCGGCCGATCGAACAGGCTGTCCGAACGGACTGTCTAACCGAACGAACAACCCGTTCGATCGAACCTAGAGTTCGATCGACCAGGCTGTTCGACCCATCATCACTCGTTTCCATTTAACGCGTTACTCATCGTTATGCTACCGAACTATTCAGGCTAACCTTACTCTCAAACGCTCCCTTCAATCCATCAACCAATCGATGTGAGTATACTCGAACCCTTTTTGCTTTAGCACTTTTGGGTGTTACATACGTTACTTATCTAAAATCACAAATTGAACACACTACTCAATTAGTTAAATGCTAACCGTTCTGCATGTATTACGTGACTAAATGAATGCTTGTTGTTATGTTTACACGTGGAATGCTGTCTACCTGCCTTAACGACGTAGTACTATAGTTTGGACTCAGCACCCGTTCACACGGGGGTTGTTAAGGACAATTACTTGCATGGATTACGGTGGTAATCATGTATTGCGAACTGCCTCGGGCAGTCAACCCCCAGTCATTGGTATCGATAGATCCATGTCGATAATTAACATGCTTCGTTTTCCTCTGTGTACGTGCTGGTTATGCGTAAACTATTTCGAACTCTATATGCTATTATCTAACTTGTATGCTCACCTTTACATTTTATGTATTGACTTTATTTTAACGTATGTGACAGGCAATTAGGATGCTTATCTGCTAGGAAGGCGAGCTTAGACTAAGCGTCTAGAGCATAGTTGTCTGTAGATCTTGCAGATCGAGTCTCTAGAAGCATTTGATCAATATTTATATTTGAATCTGAGTTGTCGGAACATAATATTTGACTAGTTGTTATCTGTAATAATTTGTTTTACGATTTGGGATACGGTATGGGACGTATTAATTAAACTAAATAGTAATGATAGTTGTTGTGGAAACTTCTGGACAATCTGTTTCGCTCAGTGCCATGCCCCATCACGTATAATACATACTACATTCACTTAGCACAAAATTCGGTGATCCATATATATATATATATATATATATATATATATATTTCTAAAAAATATATATACTTAGTATCAATTTTATTCTTGAAGAAATCATCATTTCTTAACACAGAAGTTTGGGAAACCTTGGTAAATGATTTTAAATACATTTTTTTGGGAATAAGTTTCTCAAAAGCTAATATTTTTCTAAGTGCCAAAATTTATAAAAATTCTGACAGAGTTTCCCCTAAAAATGGAGGTTTCCCATGTTTTCAAAACATGTGTTTATTTTCTTTTAAATCATCATCAAGCATCAACAACTCATTCAAGTCTTACTACAAGCCAAAATCATGTAAATCACACTATATCATGAACTTGAAGTTTTTGTAAAAACTTGTAGTAACTTACCATGTTATTTAGTAGGTCTAGTTACCCTTAGAAACATGGTTGTTTATTTGTAAATCACTTTTTGAAAGAGTTAGTCATTTACAACTTGTGATATGATTTTTCTAAAAATATTTCTTTTGTATTTTTCTTGTTTCATATATATTTCTATCCATGTTTAACCTCTAAAAACATGGTTGATTTCTTTAAGAACCAAGATTTAGTAAAACTTGTATTTTTTTTTTCTAACTTGGTTTCTTGAATAATCATACTTGAAATATTCAGATTTACAAGACTTTAACTTACTTTGTTCATCATTTTACAAGAAACATTATATTCATTCAAGTTCATGACTTTAGTGAGGATGATCCATAATCATTAAGATGTTCATCCTCCTATCTTGCTAGATTATGTTTTTAATCATGATCTAGCAAGATTACATGATGATCAACATCATATACATGAATAAACAATAATCATCAAGCATAACAACACATAAACAACATAGTTTCTTCATGATTTAATCTTATGTTCAAGTTTCATTCTTGTGATTCTTAGTGTTCTTCATGATTAACATCATGTATCATTCTTTAACCACATAAATAAGATGCAAAATGAAGAGATTAATGTTCTTACCACTAGCATAAGGCTAGGGATGATCAAGAGGACAAATGGAGTGGATAAAAGCAAATGAAGGAGGTCTTTCAACTTCTACAAGCTCCTAGCTTCCTTATATGCCTTCTTACACATTTGTTAATGCTTAGAATGCTTGGTAATGGATTGGAAATGGAGAGGTTATGAGAGGGTGTTGGAGCCGTGAGGTTAGAGGGAGAGGTGGAAGGTTATGGCAAGTTGGAATGGTGAAGAATGTTGTATGTTTAGTCTTGAGGTTAATATAGAGAAACTTCCAACATTCTTTTACATGTAGGTTATAATGTTCCAACTTTAAGCAACAAGTTCAATTAACAATTCAAAAGAATTCTTTGTGTGGGGCCCCCATGTCTAACCGTCCTCAAGGGGGGGGGGGGTTCCTAGTTCCATTACAAGTATTAGTTAAAGGTTTTGGTTAGGATTCAAGGGTATGAGTTAGTGTTTAATTTAGGGGTTAATTGTGTTCTAGTGTTTTAAGTAAATATGATGAGTAGTGCTCATAACTAGTTTCATAACACTAAAACAATGCTTCTAGCAATGTTTTGGTGTTCCGGGTAATGTCCGGTTGTTCGGTTAGATATCGTTCCGCTAAAGTGCTAAATTGCACCGTTTAGTGTCTTTTAAGTATCCTTTTGTAACCTTTTTAATTCCCGACCCTTAGGGAAGTATTCTGGATGATAAATCATAATTTCTGCATAATATTTCAGTGTCATAATGCTGATTATAGCTGAATTTAATAAAATTCTGCACTTAAAGTGCGTTTCGGGTGCTTTTTTAGTGCTTATAAACCCTTGTATGTATTCTTGGGTTTTAAGGTATTCTTGATGTTGGACCTACACCTAGGCTCCAATTCTATTGTCTAACTGCTTCTGCAGAATTGTTGACACAGTGTGTCTTACCGTTGAGTTTACTAGTATTTCTGACGCAACGCTCTCGTTAATGCGTAAAGCAATATTTTGTAGTATAAAACGTACATGAATTCACTTGTATAGTATGTAATCAGACAATGTTGACATTTAAGCACATAATTGCAGTCATTAAATAATAATTAAAGTGTACGGAAATTACCGGTTTGGTGCCAGTTGTCACATGTGGCGCCTACGTGGCGGGTAGTCCCCAAAGAGACTACCCAAACCACACTCAATGGTCTTAAACAATAATAAAAATATATATACTTCTATCAACTTTAACATCATCTTCTTCACCTCACATTTACCTACCCCAACAAAACTTCATATTCGGCCGAAAAAAAAACGAATTCTAATCAATATTCACTCTTTTCTCACTTTAAACATTCTATGGGATCCGACAATTTGGGGGGGGGGGCAACTGGGGTGCTTAACCGAACTTTCAAGGGGTGCGATCGGATTTTCGCCTAAAAATACACTAAAATATATAGTTTAAGTGGTGCGCTCGCCCACCCACGTCAAAGGGTAGGTCCGCCCCTGGTTGCAGTTAGACCTGCTATGTTATATGGAACAGATTGTTGGGCTATTAAGAAGACACAAGCACGTAAGATGGAGGTGGTAGAGACGAGGATGTTGAGATGGATGTGTGGGCTCACAAGGGTAGATATGGAAAGACTAAGGGTGGCTAGTATATCGAGTAAGATAAAGGAGGGGAGATTGAGATGGTTTGGGCATGTGAAGAGGAGGTTAACAACAACGCCCGTTAGAGCAGTGGAAACCCTTGTTGTAGAGGGGAAGAGGAATACCTAAATTGACTTGGGATGAATGAATTAGGCAAGATTTGTTAGATTTGCACCTTCCTGAGTACATGGCTCAAGATAGGAGTTTGTGAATACATAGGATTAATGTTAAAGACCTTTAAGGAAGAGAACTGGTGGGTCTTAGCTTTGTCTTAGAGGTTTAGATTTTCCTAAACTTTAGGTGGTCATTTCATGTGATTTACTCATGGTATCAATATAGATGTTTTGATGTTATATATGTTTATATTTTGTTATGTATTATGATTTATATCTATTTCCATTTTAGTATGTTATTGTCACCATCTCTTATGTTTATGTGTAGGGCTGTAAATGAACCGAACGAACACGAACAAGGCCATGTTTGTGTTCGTTCGTTAAGGAAATTAACATGTTCGCGAACTGTTCACGAACGCATGCCGAACATAAGTTTATGTTCATGTTCGTTCGTTAAGGAAATTCAGTTGTTCACGAACAATTCGTGAACACTAGTCTCGAACACAAACGAACGCAAGCAAATAAAAAAGAACGCAAATGAACATTTAACTTGAATAAAAAAAATTAAAATATTGTTATCCTTAAACATTTGATATAAGTAGTTAAATACAACCATCAAATGATAAATCAAAACACAAGAAGTCTAATACACCACCAAACGATGAATCGACTTTAACTAACTTAGACATAATTATCCCCAAAAATGTCTTAGCATGTCTAAATTTTAGCTAACTTAGAAAAAAAGGGTTTCAAGTTTTAAATATGTTTAAATAAAAGGTTTATTATTTTTTATTTTTTAATATAACCAAACGAACACGGACGAACGTAACCGAACATATAACCGAACGTTCACGAACGCAGTCGAACGAACGAGACCTATGTTCGTGTTCGTTCGCTAAGCTAACCGAACAAAATTTTTTGTTCGTGTTCGTTCGTTAAGCTAATCGAACGAACATAAACGAACTTCCCGCCGAACGGTTCACGAACTATTCGCTGAACGTTCAGCTCGTTTACAGCCCTATTTATGTGCCATGGTTATATCTTTAGTTCGGTTTGTTTGCATATTGTCTATTTTCGAGCCGAAGTTCTCTCTGGAAGCAGCCTCTCTATTCACACGGATAGAGGTAAGGTTTGTCTACATCTCACCTTCCACAGGCCCTACGAATCGCTTTGCCATTAATAGGATTTACTGGGTAAAGTTGTTATTTGTCAAAAATTTGTAGTCTACCAGAGGGTTTATAAAACTCCACCAAATTTCAACTATAATATTTTCTTTTCTAACTTTCAATTAAAATACACTTTTACTTTTTTTTTTCTGTAATAACTTGTAATATTTAGTATTAACATAAAATACTATTTTTTTAATAGGGCACTAGACATCAATAGTTCAATAAATGGCTTTACACAATCTATATATATGATAAAAAAAAAATAAAACTGAATGAACAGTGATTTTTTAAATTCTTTATTATGTGATTTTTTTTTATATTGAGCAATACTTTATATTCATTTATTAGACTATGAGGGTATAAGGCGAGGGTTGGGGCGTGGGTTGGGTACAAATGCCCAAATCACCACCCCGGTGGGCTTGGGTTTCGGCGTGACCCCTTGGGCGGGAGTTTCAGCCCGGGCGTTGGGCATGCCTAGCGGTCCACCGTGGCCGGCTCTCATTGGCTAGGTTGACTAGGCCATAGCGGCTAGGTTTAAATTTTAAAAAGTAACCGTTTGGTCAAGCCAAACGGTTCACCCAAGTCACTAAAAAACCCCAAACCTCACCGCCTGTCCACATCGCTACCCCAACCATTCACTCCACCTACCCGAACCCGCTACCCACACTTGATACTGGCACAACACGATGAAGGGCCGCCAACCCAGTGAGACCCGTTACTGGCCGGAAGCTTTTGTTAGCTATCGGCACAATTTAAACGCGTGCCAACACAAGTGGCGCGAGCTACGACCGAAGCTCGACCATTTTAAAGCCTACTACGATAGCGTCCCGGGCGGTGATATAAGTCACGAAGACCGGGTGACGGTGGCCAACATCGAGTTCCGGGGCAAGGAGCGGAAGCCGTTTGACAAGATCGCCCTGTTCGAAATCTACCTAACGCTTTAGCCTTTTTTTTTTTAATTTTGTAATCCTTTTTTTTAGAATTTTGTAATTTTTAGGAACTTTTAATAATAATTTTAGGCTTTTTTTTTTTTTTTTAATTTTGTGTGTATTTTTTAATTTTAGGTTTTTTTTAAATTTTTATAAAACTGGTCAACCTACGCAGGCTAGCCACGCCCCGCTATACCGACCTAGCACGTCACTCACCAGCGGAGGGCTCGAAATCCACGTGTCAATCCATGCCCCAAACCCTCGCCTCACAATACCCCACAGTCGAAAACACCAATGTCTTTCGCGATTAAAAAATACTAGTTACACATAACAAAACAAAACACAAACTACACAATTACACATGACCACATGACAAAACAATTTACACAATTACAAATAACAAAACAAAACACAAATTACACAATTACACATAACAAAACAAATTAAACAATTACACATTCAAAAATCCTCACTAGACATCAATAGTTCAATAGTCAATTTATTCAATTTTCGGCTCACCCCTAAACCTCGCTTGACACAGTTAAAAAGATAATATAAGTTTTAAAAACTGTTAAAAAAAATACCGAAGGTCCAACAAACTTGAATTATCTACAAAATGAGAGTAAACCAGTGGCAAATAAACAAAAATCATGTTAATTCCGCTAGAAAAAGAAACATTGTGTATACATACAAATATAAAAAAAAAAAAAATAATATCCATTCGTTTATGAGCATTTTTCTTATTACACACCTCATAAAAATCACGTCTCCATCTGACCCGACCCGACCCGACCCGTAGCTTAGAAAACAAACAGTACTTAAACCACCTGTTATATAGAAAAAATAAACTGTTTCACTTAACCATCTTCAAGAAAATTCATCAAGAAACACTTGTGATGTTTAAGACCTCAACATCTTCATCTCTTCCATCATCAAAACCTTGATCAGTCGCATTCTTTGGACCCGATAACTCGTTATTGATGCCAGACGGTTCAACGCTCAGATCGAACTCGGTTGGCTCACCGGTTCCATGATACGCCAACGTGACCGCACCGCCTTGATCGGACGGTTCAACGGGTTCAACCGTCTCCTTCTTTTGCCGTTTCCATTTCTTAGTCGACGAAGTCCCGTCATCTTCGAAATCTTCTTCTTCGCGTTCTCGATGCAAGTAAACCCATAGTTTCCGTTCACCGTCGAATTGCACGCACGGATCCCGCTCGTAATGCAAACGGTCCAACGCACCACTAACCACTTGGTTCACTTGTGCATCCGAAACATCTTCTACTATGTACTGCGAGTCCCGAATTAGCGTACAGACATCGGCACGTGTCCCAATACTTCCCGGTAATCGTGCAGCCGCGTCACGAACCAGACAAAGAATGGTCACGTGTGGTGGTCGGTCTTTCTTCAACATGAAATGGTCACGGGCTTTTGATGTCGGTTTTCCCGCACCTTTTCTTGATGGCGCTACGGTTGACTTTTTACCATCGACAGCTGTATACGCGAAAGCCCGATCAGGTATTAGATACCGTAAAACTTCTTCTTTACGGAAATAATCCCGAATTTCATCCGAACTCTGGTTTATCGTGTTGAGACTTTTTTGAGCCCGTAAGTCTCGAAACCGTTCTTTTTCGTCTAAATTCACTTGCATTAAAGCCAAAGGTGGATCCGGTAGACTTCCGATTTGTTTCAATGTTTCTTGACCGCTTTTTAGCCAATTCGCAAACGAGTCAACCAATTTAACCATCATTTTGTGCGGAAGTCCCCACGATTCGGGAGACGTTACCTCTTCGACAATTTCGTGATCTGATGTAGTCTGCGAAACGGGCCCGACCCATGACCACGATTTAATCGATTTTTTGTACAAAACGAGCGGTTTCCATCCTTTCGCTCCTAAAGGTGCGGTTCTGGACGAGAATATCTTTAAAACCCCTCGTACCAAATCTTGAAGCGGTTCTTGAGTTTCGAGAATACACGGGTCACCCGGGTTTGACCGCACCCGGTTGACTATATCCTTAACGGTCAAAGAAGGGACGTTCGGGTTTACATTAGCGTCACAACTAGTAACACCTTGATCTCCATTAACAACTTCTTGTTTTACCTCATCGTTAACATTATCTTCAGGAAGCAAAGTTACCATTGCCATTCTTACAGCCGATAAAAGGTGTATAATCGAGAATGAAAATCCCGTGTGAACCGTAGGTGTAATCAATGTAAACGGTTTTTTCTGTGTTTTTGTTTCTAATTCTGCATCTTCCTCTGCTATATCCATAACATTTGCCTCCGAAATCATATTTTCCATAGAAATCTCATCGGCCCATCTTCTTTTACCGACGCTTTTAACATAGACATCGTCAAGTTGACTTTGACTTTGGCCTTGACCTTCTTGATCATGATCATCCATGTACATCAATTCGTCTTTTACTTTACGTTTCTTTGTCGCCGAGTTGCATTCTAATAATCTTACGTCAACCATATCATGACGATCTTGACTGTAACCTTCAACCATCTGACTTTTTCTAGCATAATTGTTTATGTGCATTTGTGGAGGGGTAGAATAGTCATTTCCCGATTCTCCTTTTCGCTTCTTCCCACCGGGATACGTTTTTCTTAAAAACATACCTTCAATATGACCATCACCATTAGCATCGTTAAAAAGATTCTTACCCTTATGTTTGTCACGAAGATCAATGTTCTTTCTTGAATTTTGTAACGACCCGTCAAAATCTTTAATGTTCTTATTGCTGTTTTTGCCACCAAGTTTCGGTTTTTTTAAATTGGGCCCAGATTTCACACCACTCGGGTAAGCCCATTTGCTTCTCATTAGAGGGTTATCATCATCGTCTTCACCGAATTGGTCAGATGAATCGGACTCTGTTTCTTCGCCTCTTGCTAACATTTGCATTCCTTCGGCAGCTGCCACAACTCGTCCGCCACTTTGTGTATTGACCGTTTTTCCCTTCTTCGTTCCCGCCCTATGGTCAAAATGCAAAAAGTCAACGCTAAAATTAGATCTTCTCTAAAAGGGTGTTTGGATGTTCGCTTTAAATAATCAGGAACAGATGTTCTTTCAGCGTTTAAAGGTGTAATAATCAGATGATTAATTGTTTTGCGTTCGAGTGTTTGAACATTTGAAATTATTTATAAAACTACATAGAAATACTCCTAAAACACACTTGATGATTAATTGTCACTTTCATCCCTTAGGTTCGGCCACTTTTGCGACTTTCATCCAGAGATTTGTTTTTCGCATCTTGGTCCTTGTGGTTTCAAAACCTTGTCATTTTTGTCCCACCCTCGAGGGACGAAAGTCACAGTAAATTGCCAAACCCCAGGGACGAAAATGACAATTTAATCTAAATTATTTATAAAACTAATACATAGAAAATACTCCTAAAAAACACTTGGCATGAATATATGAACTAAAACGGGGTCCACCTCCTCGTACCCTCAATATATTCAAGCCAAGTGTCCGTTAGAAGAATAACCGTTTATCTACGATCATATAACTATAAGCAAAATTTGTTAACAGTTTATCAGATAACTAGTTCTAGATCCCAAATACAAGCATCCACCAACTATACATTCGATATTTTCAACATTTAACATTTTAATCGACATACCTGTACAGATCAACGGGTTCTCCTACCGATTGATGCCAGAACAACTCTTGTTGACTATCCATTGGTGGAAGACCATAACCCCTCGGATTCTGATTATTATAATCACTCTGTTTTAGCTTCTTCCCGTAATCAAAAGGAAATCTTGAATTAGACGGTTTCGCAGTCAACACTTTGATATCAGACAGCTGGTTTACGGTCCGATTTCTACCAAACGTATGCATATCAGTCTTCAACGGCACTGGCAAACCCATATACGGTTCTTGAAATTCTTCACCCCGAGAACCTTTGAAATTCTTACCAAATCTATCACTCAAGTTATGATCTCGATGAAGCGTGACATCATACATCGTTTGTTCTTCATAATCCCTCATTTGTCTAGGAAGGAATGATGATGAAACCGAAGGACCAGGGTTCGCTTCACGAGATGCAAACGGGCTTGCTTGTTCTTTGGTTGTAGACATTTTCGAGCCCGAAACCTTTAACGTTCCTTTCGCATTTTGCTTTCTGGAATTCGCTGGTTCTAAAGCTAACGGTGGACTGGCTCGATATCCGGGATATTGGGCCCGGCCCAGGCCTGAACCTGGACCTGGACCCCACTTCTGTTTATTATCTTTTATCTTCTTGTTACTCCATAACCCGTCCGCGGATTCTTCTGAAGATTCGGTATCAAATTCTTCCATTTTTTCGTAAATTAAGCTTTTTTGATTTTTCATGATGTTTAACACACGGAGCTTTTCGTCAATGCTGTACCCGCGACACTTTGACCAAGCGTCATGAATCTGAACAAGGTTATTAACCATGGTGTTTTGATGTTTTCTAATCATATGATAATGTCGGTGCTTCTGAAAGAACCCGAGCCCTTGACGATAAAGTGAAACTCTCGGTTCACATAGCCCCCCTTTCAACATATCGAAAAGTTTGTGCATCGGAACTCCAAAATGAAAATTCGCACCCGTGAAAAGCTCTTTCATCGTTCTCATAAAATGTTCTTGGTCCATATCCGGAAGATACTTAGCAAGACTTAACCGTTCTTCCTCCGTTAAAACTTCGTTCCAAACATCCATTGATAACACATCTTCCAAACCCGAAAGATCATACAACTCAAATGGAATGCTACACGTCTGATCCCCGATTTGACAAAACTCCTCGCCCGTTTCACCTAACTCAAGCAAATCAAAGTCATCTGAGCCCGCACCCGAATCGTAATCATCCTCATCTTCGTCTAAGTCAGCCCCACGTTTCTCGAATTCATCGTCTTCACTAGACATACTTACCTCAGACTCTAATCTATTACCCGGAACAACTTTAAAACTATTCTTTTCAATCGTCATTCAAAACCTAAAATTCTTTCAAAATTCAAACCCTAGTTCACAAACCCCCAATTCATCACAAACCCTAAATAAAAAAAAACCAAAATTAACAAACAATTATTTCCAAACAATGCAATTCAGCATCAAAAAACATAAACAAACATGAATAAAATAATAACAAATCCACAACAGATACAAACACACACTAATTTGATACTATTTGAAACTAATTTCAAACCTATGAAGAATTAGCGCTTTCAAATTGGGTCGATTAATTACCTTAGTTACGCAAAACCCATAAAATCGGAAGCTCAAAGATGAAGAAAAATCAAAACTTTAGCCAATTAGAGATTGTTTAATGTGTGATTGACGCAAGAAGTTGAATTAGGGTTTTGAAACCCTAGAAAGGGGATCTTAAGGGGATCAAATGGGTGAGGTGATTACAGAGATGGTGAAGATGATGGGGACGTGGAGAGATGTGGGCCGTTGGATTGTGGGTAATAATTGAGAAGAAAAAACGGGGAATTATTAGGGTTAAAGAGAGAGAGAAGCGTGTGGTTTTGCAGAGAGATGACGGGGGGAAGGGGAGATGGTGAGTTTTGGTGGTGTGTTTGGCGCTTTGGAGGAGGAGACTGAGTCACTACTCAGTTGAGTTGAGTCGGTTGGGTTTGAGAAAACTCTGGTTTGTGGGTCCACACTATGTATTTTGTGAAGATATTTTTTTTTTTTTTTTGTTAATGAATCGATTTTAAAAAGATTTTCATAAGGCTATTTACTACTGATTCACGCCACTTTCACTCCATATCACTATCACCTTTGGGTGAACGGAGTGGGTTCGGTGAGTGGGGCGGGGAGGGGAGTTTACCGAGCGGGGAGGTGTTGCCAGGGGTGAAGCGGTGATCGAGGATTGTCCAAGTCGGTGAATACTCACTGAGTGAGAAATTGAAAGAGAAGAGAAGTGATGGAGGAGAGAGAGATGGTTAATGATTGGTTCCAACCCCTTTCAACCAATTAAATTTTTTTAATTGTTTACCACTCTCCATGTGTTTGATCATTGCTAGTGATTGAGTGCAAAATGGGAGTGGAGTGGGGACTTGACATGGCATGACATTTTTTGTTAGAAAATTGTTTAAACACTCACCATTTGATGACCACTCCCTCCACTCTTATAAAGTATATGTCATCTCACTGACACATTATCTCTCTGTTTTCTCTCACTTACTTTCACTTTCATGTTCTATGGTTTCACGCCCATTTCACTCCACATCACTCACCCCAATAATTTTTTAATCATTACCTATTTATTTATTACATATTTTTATATAAACTAAAATAATTAAGTAAATCTAAAAAAAACTTAAAAAAACAACTAAAATTAAATTAACGAAGAAAATTAATTAACAAGGTAAAGTTAAAAAATGAAAAAATAAAAATAAAAATAAAATTCATTAACACAGGTAAAGTAAACCAGTTTACTAAAATAATTATTACCTAATATAAAAAATAAAATTTAAAAAACTTTACAAACAATCCAAATCCAAAGTCAAACCCATCTTCCCAAATCCGCTTTCCAAACCCACCCCTTACAACTTCTCACCTTCAAACCTCCATGAAAACTTTCAGAAAAAGAAAACAAAAAAGAAAGAAAATGAAATTCATGCAAGCCCCACCATTACAGCTCTTCATGACGTGAACATACCCACACCAGCCCCTCCCCACCCCCAACCCACGCCGGCTCCGGCGATGTGTCGCACCCTAACCACACTGATCCCTATGCCACTTGGCATGGGCGTTAGCCTGTAGCAGACAGTCTAAGGTTTCACCTTCTGTTGTTTTCAGTGAATCCACTTTCTTGCCTACCGGAGAAACACCAATCTAATCGGATGACTAGATAATGTTTGACCGGGTAATTGGGCTCCGGTGTTCACAAGTTCTTTGGATGGATTAATCTGCAAAACTAAACAACATTGTGAATATTGTTATGAGAAGGAAAGGTTGAGGGTTCTTCTCGTAACCACTCTCCAGCGTGAGAATAAGTATACCTTTTTTAGAGAGTAAATTTTGAGTGAGAGTAGCGAGTACGGAATGTTTTCACCTTGATGGAATGTCGTACTTATAGCTAGAATGATAGGAGATGCTTGGGGGAGACGTCACTGTTGAAATATTCATTTGGTCCCCTCTTTATTGACCGTTAGTGGTGTAACGCCCTGTGTTTTCATACTTTCTATATTTGGAAACCCTTGCTTGTAATTCTATTTTTGGAAACTTGGTATTCTTGTAATCATTCTTTTGTTGTAATCAATATAAAATCTGAGGCTCGGATCATAATGAAATCCGTGTTTTCATGACATTTATGTTATAGGGGAAGGTTCTACGCAGAACATTAAATATTGCGAGAACACGCAGAACAAAATGAATCACTCATTTTTTCAATCCTAAAACCTAAAAAGTGAATGAAAATGTTATAAATGTAAGATTTATTGTTTCTCACACTAGAATTTAAAATAAAAAATGAAAAATCCTCAGTTTTGTAGGTTATGTGTAGGCTAAAGTACCTACATGTATGTAGACTATTGTAGGGAAAATATATGACTTTTTATGTATATATAATACATATATGAATGTAAGAAACATAAAATTTAAGAAGTATGAACCATAAATCCCAAAATTTAGTAATTTAGAGTTGTTCTTTTTGCTCTCGCAATAATTAGTATTTTGTAATGATCCTTGTCCTTATGTTATATACACTCCATACTTGTTGACATGTCCAAAAACATTATTCATGTAATACATTATTCTCAATGTATGCTAAATATGTCAACCTTCCAAAATTGTAATTCTATTTTTGGAAACTTGGTATTCTTGTAATCGTTCTTTTGTTGTAATCAATATAAAATCCGAGGCTCGGATCATAATGAAATCCGTGTTTTCGTGACATTTATGTTATAGGGAAGGTTCTACGCAGAACACTAAATATTGCGAGAACACGTAGAACAAAATGAATCACTCATTTTTTTTCAATCCTAAAAACCTAAAAAGTAAATGAAAATGTTATAAATGTAAGATTCATTGTTTCTCACACTAGAATAAAAACAAAATATGAAAAATCCTCAGTTTTTAAATAACCTACACACATGTAGGTTATGTGTAGGCTAAATTACCTACATGTATGTAGACTATTGTAAGGAAAAATATATGATTTTTTATGTATATATAATACACATATGAATGTAAGAAACAGAAAATTTAAGAAATATGAATCATAAATCCCAAAATTTAGTGATTTAGAGTTGTTCTTTTTGTTCTCGCTATAATTAGTGTTCTGTAATGATCCTTGTCCTTATGTTATATACAATCCATAATTGTTCACACGTCCAAAAACATTATTCATGTGATACATTATTCTCAATGTGTGCAAAATATATCAACCTTGCAAACTTGTAATCTATGTAACAACCCGACTTTTTGAAGTCAAAGTACAAGTCAAAGTCAAAGTCAAAAGAAGAAAAGATTGTTAATTCGATATGTCATCCCTTGCTTAATTATTACTTGTACTCTTCGACTTGATAATCGATGTATGCTAGTTACCGCTATATTTGTTTACGATTTGTAATATGTGAAGTAACAATGCGATAAACGCAATTGAACGCTAATCTATTTAACGTTATCTCACCACTATCGCATCACAACCTGAATCGCAAGTTCTGGATATTGTTTTACATGTGTGTGCTATTATGTGTTACTTGTGAATGCTTATTATATGTTTTGAGGTGATAATCGCAAACGCAATCGCAACTCTATCATAACGCAATCTCATCGCTAACTGGAAGAGCAAGGTTACTTTGGTTGTTGTATGTTAGTTATGTTATTTGTGTGACTATTGTTTAATACTATCGATCGCTGAATCAACACTCGCTTAAACACATCGCAACACCCAACGCACGAAACAAAAGGCGGAAACCAACTCGCACAAACCATCCGATCGAAGGACCATTCGATCGAATGGTCATCCGTTCGAATGACCATCCGATCGGAAGGCCCTCCGATCGAACCACTCACACCGCCTCACTCTCCTCTCACCTATAAATACCCTCCTGTCACATCACTGTTCATGATGTGGCAGCTCTCCTCCGACCCTTCGCCTTCTCAGCCGTTTTTCTCTCGATTTCTCGTAATTCTTGTAAGTTTTCATCTTAAATCTTATACTTCTTTGATCTACACACACTTCCTCATCATCAAATCTTAACTTTTCACCATGAAATCTGCTGATTCGGGTTGTTTTAGGATGATGTCATCATGGGTTCTCAAGAACACCAAAGTGTGACCTTATTCCACCAAGAACAACTCAGATCCAAAGGATTTCTACAATGTTTAAACATTGATTTCACCTAAATCTAAGCTAAACCAAAGTGTTTCAAACTTTTCTTCAACATTCTCAACTTTTCACATAAAACCGATTCAGGCCTTCTACTCATTCTCTAGTGAAGTGTTGGTCTGAGAATGGATTCTATCGACGAGACAACCGACTTAACGGGTTGAACACGAAGACCGTCAAGAACAGTTATAGATTCGGACGGGGTGATTCCCATCTAATCGGATGACTTGGGCATGATGGGGTTTCCGTTGTCTGACACGTAGTCATACCGTCTCGGTCTAAACGCAAAACTTTCTAAACTTAGCAAAATTTACCAGATTTCAAAACGAATAGATCGCTGATCGGATTGCCATCCGGTCGAACGACAATCCTAATGAATGACATATGATCTTCAACACTTAAACTAATTTTGTAAAACTTCAAAAAATATCAGTTCCAATGAATAGTCATTCGATCGGATGACCATCCGATCGAATGACTTTTCTATCAGGAGACTTGATTCTTTAAAAGATCTCACTTGAAATGGATTGCCATCCTAGTGAATGACCATCCGTCCGGATGGCCGTTCGATCGGACGACCTGAAAGGTAGAGATACTTCTCAATTTTTCAAATGCTACAATAAAAACTTCAAAGTCACATCATACACAAACACATCCATCCCAAACGAATGACTATCCGACCGAATGGTCATCCGTCCGGATTGTCATCCGAACGGATCACTATCCGTTACTTGTTTCACCGACACATTGTTTCACGCACTGTTCATCGCTTATGCTATCATTATGTAATCAGGCTAACTCTCCAGCGCTCCCTTCAATCCAAGACAGTGTTTACTTATTAAACACTATCTGTGAGTACTCGAACCCTTTTTTGCTTTACACACTTTTGGGTGTTACATACGTTATCTGTTTCAAATCACAGTCGACACAAAACGCAAACACTTTTATACACTAACCATCTCTGCATGTTATACGTGTTATTCAATGAATGCTTGTATGTTATGTTTACACAGTGATTGTTGCCTGACACCTTAGCAACGATAGTACTATAGTTTGGACTCAGCACCTGTCGTGGACAGGGGTTGTTAAGGGTTTTACTTCACGTGTCACAGTGGTGATATGTGTTGCGCATTCTACAACTCGCAGTTATGTCTGTGCATATTTCATTGTTGATAACTTGCTAGCTTCACATTCCAACATGTTACATGCTGGTTATGCGTAAACCGCTTTCGCTATCTATTATACTATTAAACTTGTATGCTCACCTTTACACTATGTGTATTGACCTATTTTAACGTATGTGACAGGTGTTTAGGATGATGTGCTTTGCCTGCTTTTGTGGAATCGAGCTAGGGGAGTCTAGAAACAAATAAACAATTTATGAGTTGTCGAAACTATGATTTGTCTTTGAGAACAACTTGTCTATAATAACTGCTTTATTTTGATATGTTATGGTATGGGACGTAACGTTAAATATCTGGTAATTTAGTTGTTATGGATTCTCTTGGACAATCTGTTTTGCTCAGTGCCTCACCCCATCGGTTGGGGTGTGACAGATTGGTATCAGAGCCATAACTATAGGGAATTAGGCAAGACTTAACCTAGTCCGGGTCGATGTCTTAGAAAGACCTAGTCTATAGTCTAAGTACCAACAGACCGCCTTGTGCAAGCCCAATAAGGGTCCCGCACGAGCATATTTCTGTTATCTTCTCGATCTCATCCTTGCGTGAACACCTCATACTACAGCTTCACGCAAACCAGCTTTTCCAAAGGCTGGAACGCTATCACATTACCTTTCCTAAGGCAAGCACTACACACACACAGTTTTCGAAAAATGAACGAGTGATTGGATCGAGATTAGGTGTGAAAACCACAACTCTCGACTAAATCGTTCGTTCGACGTGCATTTTTACTATAAACACGAGAATTTGCATTGAATCAGGAGTGAAATCCATACTTCGACACAAATCTCCCTATCTATCTCGTGATTCTATCACACAAACAGGAATGCAGTCGTTGAGTTAGGGGTGAAACCCAAACCTTGATGACTTGTTCCGTTCTTTATTTGGTTTTACAAAACTCTCACCAAAGTCTCGATGGGTTCCAATGACTCGAGTTATGAGAATAACTGAAAGGATGCGTGCCATTCACCGTATGTCGGTGATAGAGCACAGTCTATTAGGCCAAAACGTGTACTCGAAGTGCTTGAGAATAGTTGGATCACTTTGGGTAGTCGATGTCTCACACCCAGACGCTCCAATCACTGATTTTATGTGTTTCGATTCTGAGCTCGCCGCCACTGACTCTATGATTTAACGCTTTTATGTTTAATTTTATGTGTTTTATGTGTGGTTTTACATGTTCATGTGTATCGATTTTGGTGATTTATACGCTTTACGCTGTTCGCTTTGATCAACACACACAACTCGCACTACACATTTACCTCAAAACTCTAACAAATCGCAACTCTCTGATAGACAATGGATGGTTAAAGGCTTTCGCGTACGATAGCTAGAGGTGCATGAAAAATGGTTTCACGGCTACAAGACATGATCATGAAAACCTGACTGATACCGAACAGGAAATGTTTATAGCTGAACAGAAGTGTATTGCTCTACTTCATCAATCAGTCTGAGATGACATTATATCTCTGATTGACTATGTTAATTCAAAAGATTTATGGGGTAAACTGGAAAAGAAATGTATTGGGGGAGAGGAAATTGTGAAAAACAAGAAAAGATTGTTGAAAAAGGAATTCGATTTATTCGCATGTATGAAAAACAAGAGTGTTCGACAGATGATCGAGAGGTTTTGTCATCTGAAGGCAGAACTAATCAGATATGGGATCATGATAGACAAAGATGAGATGATTGACAAAATGTTTGAAGCTCTACCAGATGAGCAAGACTGGCAATATTTCGGTCTGGTGCTGAAAAATACCAAACCAATGGCAGATATGACGATTGATTGGTTGATCGAGAGACTCGAAAGTCACGAATTGGAGATAAAGAAGATGAACAAAGTGAACAACATGACATATCAACAGAATGTTGATCTTACTATCGGGGCAGTATGATTCCAAAAGTTACTTCTCCAAAAACTGCCTTTACTGCTGAAAGTTCAAACTTTGTGAACCAAGAAAAGAACAGCAACAGTTCTACACCAAGCAACGGTTATCATGGAACTAGTTCTTCTTCATCTGCTCCAAGCAATCAACAGACACAAAATGCTCCTAAGAATGTTTTACAGTGCAACATTGCTGTTAATTTAAACAACGCTCAAAATTTCAAAGAGGAGACAGCAAAACAGCAGATGGTATTCCTTGCTTCTATTCTGGAGTCGTACGAAAGTCTAGTAGCTGGAAAGATCGGAAACACCAATCTTACAAAAGAGGACTACGACCAGATAGATCCTGAGGAGATGGAGTTGATTTATATTCTGTAGGATCGTTTGCTGACCCGATGAGTCGATCAGAAGAGGTCTTAGACTAATCCAGAGGCGGAATTCATTGAATTAGTCTTCGTAAAGCTTGATTTCACACTTTAACGTCTCCTTTATTGATTCTATAACAGTTTACAAGCACATGGAGACAATTGGACAGGGCTTCGTCTTTACACCTTAGAAAACACACACTTAACTTCACTATCTTCTGGAACCACCCATATGACACCTATATATAGGAGTCAGGAACCACTCATATGGACATGTCCATATGAGCGAACCTACCAGTTGACATATGGGCGGTCCACTTAAATGTCACAAAAGCGGTCCGACTCATTTACCCTATAAGCGGCCCTAAAACTCTAAACACATATACAATACGAACAACCCTGTCCTAAGACTCGAACTAAGATGTAGTCGACAGACAACTGCACCAACAGACTCCCCCTTGAATGTTGACGGAATCTTCAGTGAGAGTCTTCAAGCATTTCCAGCTCTTCACTCTTGTTCGGTCTTCTTCAGGAACCTAGCCTGGAATCAAATCTTTATCAGGAACTTCCTCCTTGAATCATATGCCTGGAACTTTCTCTGGCTCTAACTTTCATCAGACTCCCCCTATCATCATGCTGGGATCTCTGTCTGGAAATCGTTATAACCATTGAAATCAACTCCTGGCTTTCTCTGTTTAAGCTCTCCTCTGGTTCTGATGTATCTCCTGGCTATTCGTAGCAACAGGATCAGAAACCTGCAAAACTCAACCATACTATTACAAACTAATACAATTTGCAATTCAACTTAATGAATCAACAAATCATAAAAAAAAATTATGAAGATCAAACTGTAGGTTACCATTCAACTTATTCATCAAGTTAATGAACCAAATTTGCATTTCAAATCTTCACAATTTAACACTCTCTCTCAAACCACAAGTTCAACATGTTTAGCACTTGAAATGTCAAATATCAGTTCTTCACACTCTGTTGTCGAAAATCTTTTTGTAGTTTTCAAATATCTAACAAAAATACAATATTTTTGGATTTTTGAATTTTGAACAATACAGAAATGAACACTATTTTTGAGAGATTGTGCAAGAGGATCATATCGGTTTTTGAGACATATCACCAACACCGTTGATCTTGATTAATCAGCAAATGTTAAAAAACAAATTTACTTCTGATTGTCAGTATTGTTGTCCACTTAAACCTCTACACAAATTTTCAATTGATTCAAGATACGTATTTAATGTATTAGCACTTAAACTTATTTGAGTGTCCCACCTCTTGAATATACTCCCGTATCCAGATCCCAATATTCTGATCTACAGGTAAGTATAACTACAAATGATATCTGTATATAAATTAGGGGAAAAATGCGAGAACTGAGGGATCTCAGGTCAGAACTTCCGTTCAGCAGAGAGATATCAGCTTCGACTTAGCAGTGGGTCCCCTTTAGAGGATCTTTTCAGCTACAACAACTGATCATCAATTTTATTGTCTAATCAGCTGAGGGCTTTATGCTATGTTTCAAGCATATGAAGAAAGTATTAGCCAGGGACTAGGTCAGAACTACCGTTCAGCAGAAGTCCCGGAATAATACCCCAGACATCAATTGAGTACAAGAACCTAGTATTCCAGAATAAGAAACCTTTCAAACGAGATTTCAGGGGTTACCTATATATCCAAGTAGTGTTCCCCACAAAATAAGTAAGTTTTGATTTTATGTTTATATCTCGAATACAATTTACTAACTGTGTGAAGCCTACTGACACATCATTAGTAAGACTTGTTTAAAAACAATTTTGTCTTTACAAATCTCTAGCATGCTGTGATAGTCCACCAATGTACTATCATCTCCTCTTTTTGCAACAAAACTCATTTTCATTTTTCAATTTTTTTAAATTTTTCAAAATTTTAATACTCCCCCTAAAATCAAAATATGTTTCAATTTTGATTTTCTGAAGAAAAATTGAAAACAAACTATACAAGAAACTTGACAACATTATGTGAATTACCTCAATTCACCATTCTCGTGCAAAAACAATCAGAACTCCCCCTCACAACAAACTATTTTCCCATAATGATTTCAAAACACTTAAGTTTGTTTCAATCAAAATGGTTTTTCCGGAAAAATTAGTTTGTGTTCAAACCATTTGTAGATTCGGGGTTATCTCTTCATCTTGTTTTCTTCAAACCTTTTAAAGATTTATTATTTCCAGTTTGATCATAAACCATCAGTAGAAAATCAAGTACAAATTAATGTCTCTGATTTACCACATGTAAATCGAAAAATCACCAAAGTGAAATTTCTCAAGAAATGTGCCGATTCATGATCCACGATACCATCTTGGGATCTCCGGCAAGTCAGGTTTTTCTATTTAAACAATTTCACCCAAGCCTGACTGACCTTGGGTGATTTTGAATTCTTGCTCAACAATGGTGGAAAGTTTGCATCATCCATTGCTAAACTAGAATTCTCAACTTTTACCTCAACCAATGGCTCCTCTGGTTTTACCATACCAGAATCATTGCCTGAAGGTGGCTTGTCCGACTTTGATCTGTCAGATTCATCGCCGACCTTTTCCTTCTTCTTCCCTCTCTGTTCTGTCCTCAGATTTGTATCTGATGAATTCGTCTTGCTTGTTTTTGCAACTGAAGGAGTCGATTCATCAGAACTTTTATTCTGTTTATCCTGTGAACCTGAGGACAAAATCTTCTCGAGATACTCTCTCGCTTTCTTCCTCTTCTTCCTCAGTCGGTCTTTCTGCCCCTGTGAAAGTTTAACTTTCTTTTCCTGAATTGACTGTACTGGAACTTTAGGTTTCAGAACCTTTTGCTCCTGGGGCTTGACTTTGACTGGAATTTTTGCCATTTTCTGAGAATTAACCCTCAATCTTTCACTAGATTTCCTTGGGCAATTTCTGGCAATGTGACCTTTAATGTTGCAATTAAAGCACCTCCTGGTCTCATATCTCCAATACCGGCAGTTAACAGCAATGTGTCCATGATAGCCGCAGCTGTAGCACATTCTGTTATTGTACCTATCACCATTTTTAGTCCAAACGCTCAAGTCAAAGCATTGTTTGGCTTGGTGATATTCCTTTCTCAACTTTGCTGGATTTGGCTTTGAAGCACTGTGGTCCAACCTGCACCACTTATTACCAACAGTTTTTGAGTTTTCATTTTTTACTTTTTGTAATTTTTTATTTTGATTGGATGATCGATCTGATGAACTTTTATTATCTTTTTGTTTCTGTTCCACTTTCTTCTTCAAAGGCTTTTGTTTAGAACATTCACCTTTTTCGGTCGATTGCAAAACAGTTTTCTGAAATTTTTCTTTCAAATTTAAAAACAATTTTTGTTTTTCTTTTTTAACATTTTCATCATCAGGTGTCTCATCACAATCTTCAACTTTGACAGTGTCAAAGTTTGTGACATTGTCACTTATTGGAACTGAATTGATCGGTTTTGGACAAGGAATATTCAACTTGTCAGATTTAGTCGCAAAACTGATCAATTTCTTTTCAAGTTCATCAATCTTGATTCTTGAACTCTTAGCTTCGTCTTCAAGCTTAGATATTCTTTCAAGATGAGACTTGATTGAATTTTCATTTTCATTTTTCAAGTTTTCAAGAACAGTCTTTTCATTTTCCAAAATTTTTATCTGTTCTTGAAATTTTGATTCACTGGCTTTCAGGTTTTTGTTTTCAAGCTTGATCCAGAAATCCTCATCTTCTGACGATTTCTGTTTGTTTTCAAAAACCTTTATATTTTCTTTCAACTTCCTGTTTTCAAATGTCAAACTGTCCAAACCACCCAACAGTTTGTCATTTTCTGCCTTCAACTTCTCACAACTTTCTTGAATCAAAAGAATCTGTTTTTCATCAGCCTGCTTCTCTTCTCTTAACTTCTTGATTTCTAATGCCAAACTTTCCGCGTCTTTGACAAGTTTGTCATTATCCGTCTTGAAGTTGTCGCATTTTGAGCATGCTGATGCAGAACTTGAATACTCAGACTTTACAAATTCTTCATTCTTTGGAGTATCCTTTGTTTCCTTCTTGTATGTACCTGCACAAACAATTTTTACAAAATCAAGAGGTTTTAAATTTTCATCAATATAACATCCTCTTTTATAATCATATCTCATGTTATGTTTTGCACCATAACATATACAGATTCTCTTATCAATCTCAGTAATCACATCCAAATTGATTTTATCTAAATTTCCCAGATTCAGTTTTTCTAGATTCTCTTTTATTCTATTCATCAATATCTTCTTTTCATCGAGATTTTTATAATAACGTTTTTGAAGTTTATTGATGAAATCAGATGGATGCAATTTCGAGAATTTAGGTTTTTGTTTTAACTCCTTTAAAACATCATCCCATTCAGCAGGTAAAGCAGCCTCCAACTTCAATATCTGCTCAGTATCTGTCAAATTTATATCAAATGATTTTAACTTCTCTATCATGTAATCGAATCTTTTTTCCATCTCTTTCAAACTCTCATTCTGTTGACAAGAAAAATTTTCAAGTCGAAGAGTCCAAACATGTTTATCATCTTGATTAAAAATCCTCGTACGATATCTCCCAAAATCATTTATCTTTCCAACAAACTCATTCTCCTTTTCGTCAAATATCATCGTCATTTTCCAAAATATCCAACACGTATTAGTTGATTAATAAGCGAAACAACTGTTGATCAGATAAGCGGTCCGAGTGAGTTTCAAATAAGCGGTCTGAGTTGGATGAGCACAAGGGCGGTCCAACTATTGTCCTTTTGAGCGGTCCAAAATCTTGTTCAGATAAGCGATTCAAATCACTAAACCAAATCAGCGGTCCAGCTACTATTCGTTCGAGCGAGTCAAAGATTATCCGTTCGGATTAACGATCCAAGACCTTGTTCCTGGTTTGTACGAATAAGCGGTCCAGCAGTGTCCGAAAGAGCGGTTCAACTCCTGTTCGAACGAGCGGTTCCAACAGTTGATTTTGGAGCGATTCAAGAGTAATCCGACCGAATGAGCGGTTCTCAATTCATCCGGATGAGCGGTTCAAGAGTAATCCGACCGAATGAGCGGTTCTCAATTCGTCCGGATGAGCGGTTCAAGTCAATTGATCGAAAAAGCGGTTCAAGCAATGTCCGTTCGAGCGGTTCCAGACTGTCACACCCCCAAAATCCACCTGCGGAGTATCACCGCTTGGGAGCGTGACTGACCAGGATCAAGCCACCAATCATACAGAACATTGTATAAAATAAAAGTAAATGCAATATAGTCCAACCCATTTCCATATGAAAGGTGTTTCCAAAACATAAGTAAGTTGTCATTGTTTAGCGGAAGCGTATTATTGTAAAACCCATAGCAATTAAGTATCAAATATCAAAAGTGTTCAATAAGATGATCAAGATCCAAGCCCCACAACGACCAGCTCCTCCGTGTGCAAGCTCCAATATGTACCTAAGGTCCTGCAAGGCATGCAGCAGATAATCAACAAACTAGTTGAGCGAGTTCACAGTTAATAGTTTAGTTTGGGTAATAGTGCGTTTGTTCAATAAAGTATCATATCGTATCAGTTCCATCGCGGCCTCACAGGCATGTGTGCGAAGATTAGGTTCGTTAGTTCGCGACCGTAGTCTTTACCGACCAGGGTGTGTGCGAAGGCAATTTATCAGTTCGTTCGCGACCATAGTCCTTACCGACCAGGGTGTGTGCGAAGGCAGTTGAGTAGTTCGTAAGCATCAACAGTTTAGTCGTTCGTTACAGTATCAAAGTATGCACAAGTAATCATCCAACCCATTCCCACCCTGGGAACCCATGCCTTGGCTGTGTGAACTCACCTTGGTTTGCTCGGTATGCTAGGTTATGCACTCACAAGAATTTAATCACGTCCTATTGTATGCATGTATAACAAATCAGTTCATGTTCACAATGATTCGCATGCAATTTAATGTTCACATAACAGTCAGTTTGCATATCCGAACAACGCGTATTACTTCACATTAAATCATTCAAAGTATGCTTATAACCACATATCTTTCGGTATATAAGTTATCACAGTTGTCTTTCGGATCAATTGCTATGTTTCGAACCATATGTCATCTTTCGACCAACCTATCTTTCGGTTACAACTATGTTTCGACTAACTATTATCTTTCGGCATACACTACTATGGTTCGGTAAAGTCATCCTTCGGTCAACAGCCATGATTCGAAGGACAAGCATCCTTCGGTCACAGCTATGGTTCGAGCAGCAGATATCTTTCGGTTACAATCAGTTACGTGTTTCCTAAATTTTCTGAATTTGTTACATTGTTTCCAAACATAACCATTATCAATCAACACAATTTCAGTATTCAATTACCTCAGAATCAAATCAAACGGGGAGTTTCATATTAAGTCTCATGAACCCTAACTTAACCACATGAACAATAATATCACCACCGAACCGGCCCTAAATCATTATCATGCGATTCTATTAAAACAACATCAAAGCCTCAAGTATAGACAACCAATCATACTAGCAGAACCGTTCGGATGCATCACATACGTAATCGATTAAACAGGTTAACATCATACAAACAATCCGGTTAACATACGCATCCGATTATCAACTAAATCTGATCAACATACCTATTCAATTAGCATACGTATTCGGTTAATATACAAACAACATATTGCAAAACAATCGATAAATCATGAAGTTATGCATACTCGAAGCATCATCTATTAGCATAATAATCATCGCATACTAACCGGAAATCTGGATTACGGAATGGAAATCCTTCGAACAGAGGATAGGTTTGCTATGCCGTCACACACACACGCAAGGGAACTAGGGTTTTTCAGAAAATAACCGTCTGTTTACATGCATTCACGTATATAAACATATTACAGGAATGGGCCAAGCCCATCAGAATGGCTGGGCCGAAACATGTCGAAAGATATGTTTCGTGTTCGAAGGATGAAGTCTTTGGCCGAATGATATGTTTCGGGAACCTTTAATTCGAAGGTTGATCCTTCGGATTGAAAGTCATCTTTCGTGGTCCTTCGAGTCTTTCGAACTGTGTGCCATTTTCGAGTGATCTAGACTAAGTGTTCTTCATAATAGTTATAATATTATTTTCCATTTCAGCAAGTAGTCACATATACGCAAAATGACAGTACGCTTCATTAAAACACAACGTGTACAATTACAAGTTCACAATCCAAACAACTAAACAGTCAAAGTCAACGCGCATTTAATGCGAAAGTGAAAGTCAGAAACTCGAGTTGTCACATTATCCCCAACTTAAAAGAAATTTCGTCCCGAAATTTGGTACGCACTCACTGAGGAAGCTAGGTAAGTTACATCGTTCACTGGTTTTCCTGGGGTGTCACATCATCCCCCCGTTGATTTGGAATTTCGTCCCGAAATTCAGTAGTAGTAGCTTCAGCCTCAGAAGTGGATGCATTGGTTTCGAATAGCTGGGGGTACTTTTCTTTCATCTGATCTTCGCGTTCCCAGGTATACTCTGGACCACGCTGGGAGTTCCAACGAACTCGAACAAGAGGGATTCTCTTGTGTTTGAGGACCTTAACATCCCGGTCCGTGATTTCAACTGGTTCCTCGACGAACTGCAACCGCTCGTCGATAGTGAGTTCCTTAAAAGGAATGATGAGGTTTTCATCTGATAGGCATTTCTTCAGATTCGACACGTGGAATACATTGTGAACTGCACCGAGTTCAGCTGGTAGGTTCAACTTGTAGGCTACCTTGCCAATCTTTTCTGAAATTTCGAATGGTCCGACGTACCGCGGATTCAGTTTGCCCCGTTTGCCAAAACGTACCACACCCTTCCAGGGTGAAACTTTCAATAAAACCCGGTCCCCGACCGCAAATTTCAATGGCTTTCTACGCTTGTCCGCGTAGGCTTTCTGACGGTCGCGTGCTGCCGCCATGCGTTGTCGTATCTGTGCTATCTTTTCTGTGGCGTCCACAACAATATCTGGACCCGTAATTTGACTATCCCCCACCTCTGCCCAACAGAGAGGTGACCGGCATTTACGTCCGTACAATGCCTCAAATGGAGCGGCTTGAATGCTGGTATGGTAACTGTTATTGTACGAGAACTCCACCAAAGGGAGGTGTTTTTCCCAGCCGTTGCCGAAGTCTATGACACACGCTCGAAGCATGTCTTCTAGAGTTTGGATAGTTCGCTCAGACTGCCCATCCGTCTGAGGATGATATGCTGTGCTCATGTCTAATCGTGAGCCAAAAGATTTGTGCATCGCTTGCCAAAGTTCTGACGTGAATCGTGCATCGCGATCTGAAATAATAGAGATGGGCACTCCGTGCCTCGAAACAACTTCTTTCATGTAGATGTCTGCTAGGGTAGAAAACTTATCCTTTTCTTTGATAGCCAAGAAGTGAGCAGACTTTGTGAGCCGATCAACGACCACCCAGATAGTGTCATTCCCACGCTGGGATCTAGGTAGGCCAGTAACAAAATCCATGGAAATTTGCTCCCATTTCCATTGTGGTATTTCTGGTTGCTGAAGTAGGCCTGATGGTTTCTGGTACTCGATTTTAACCCTTGCACAAGTTAAACACTTGCCGACGTAAGTTGCGATAAGAGCTTTCATGTTTGGCCACCAGTAAGTTGTTCTGATATCGTGGTACATCTTATCCGACCCTGGATGTACCGAGTAGCGAGACTTGTGCGCTTCATCCATCACAAGTTCGCGTAAACCGCCATAAAGCGGGACCCAAATACGCCCCGTCACATAGTAGGCGCCGTCTTCCTTTTGTTCCATTTGTTGCCTTGAACCGCGCAAGGCTTCAGCCTTGACGTTTTCGGGTTTTAGTGCTTCTATCTGAGCAGCTCGTATCTGTGCAGGAAGACTGGACAGAATGGTAAGCTGTAGCGCTCGCACGCGCTTAGGTAGAGTGTCTTTCCGACTGAGGGCATCAGCCACAACATTGGCCTTGCCTGGATGATACTTGATGGCGCATTCGTAGTCGTTCAGAAGTTCAACCCATCTTCGTTGACGCATATTCAAGTCCTTTTGCTTAAGGATATGCTCGAGACTCCTGTGATCGGTGTAAATCGTGCACCTGGTACCGTACAGATAGTGTCGCCATATCTTAAGCGCGAAAACAACAGCTCCCAGCTCTAAATCGTGCGTCGTGTAGTTCCGTTCATGAACCTTGAGTTGCCGAGAGGCGTATGCGATAACTTTATCCCTTTGCATCAATACACAACCAAGCCCTTGTATCGATGCGTCACAATAAACCACGAAGTCATCCGTGCCCTCAGGCAGTGAGAGAATAGGCGCGCTGCAAAGCCTATCCTTTAAGTACTGAAAAGCGGTCTCCTGTGTATTACCCCATCTGTAAACGACACCTTTCTGTGTAAGCATAGTGAGTGGTTGTGCGATCTTGGAGAAGTCTTTAATAAATCGCCTGTAGTAACCTGCCAAACCCAAGAATTGGCGTATTTCTGTCGGTGTACGTGGTGCTGACCAGTTTCTGATCGAATCAACCTTGGATGGATCAACATGAATCCCATCCTTGTTCACCACATGGCCTAAGAAGTGGACTTCACGAAGCCAGAAGTCGCATTTTGAAAACTTTGCATACAGTTGCTCCTTTCGAAGAAGTTCCAAGATAAGGCGTAAGTGCTGCTCGTGCTCCTCCTGACTCTTGGAGTAGATCAAAATGTCGTCGATGAAGACGATAACAAACTTGTCGAGATAGGGTTTGCACACCCTGTTCATAAGATCCATGAAGACTGCTGGCGCGTTCGTAAGCCCGAATGGCATGACAAGAAACTCGTAGTGACCATAACGAGTTCTGAAAGCAGTTTTGGAGACGTCCTCATCCCGGACTCTCAGCTGATGATACCCTGACCTCAAATCGATCTTGGAATAGTAACACGACCCTTGCAACTGGTCGAATAGGTCATCTATGCGCGGAAGAGGATAACGGTTCTTCACCGTCACCTTGTTGAGTTCACGGTAGTCTATACACATTCTGAACGTACCGTCTTTCTTCTTCACAAATAACACTGGAGCTCCCCAAGGCGAAGAGCTTGGACGAATAAAGCCCTTTTCCAAGAGCTCTTGCAGCTGCTTCGACAGTTCTTCCAGTTCGGTTGGAGCTAAACGATACGGTGCGCGGGCTATTGGTGCTGCTCCAGGAGCTAACTCAATCTGAAACTCGACTTGACGATGAGGAGGTAAACCAGGTAAATCTTCAGGAAACACTTGAGGAAAATCACGCACAACTGGTATATCCTCCAGCTTCTTTTCCTTTGCTGATGCGTCAGTGACAAGTGCCAGAATGGCAGTATGCCCCTTTCGTAAACATTTCTGCGCCTTCAAGTAAGAGATGATGCCAACCACAGCACCACTCTTGTCGCCCTGTACTTCGAGAGGTTCTTGACTGGAGCGAGGAATACGAATAACTTTTTCCTTGCATAAGATCTCTGCGTGATGTTGAGATAACCAATCCATGCCGATGACGACGTCGAAGCTACCCAAAACTATGGGTATGAGATCAATCGAGAAAGTCTGACCCGCTAGAACAATACTACAACCCTTGACTACCTGTGTGGCTTCTACACTTTTACCATTGGCTAGTTCTACGACGTGTTTGGTGTCTAGGGGTGTTGGTGTACGTTTTAATAATTTACTCATTTTCAATGACATATAACTTGTATCAGCACCCGAATCAAATAAGACAGTAACATAAATATCGTCGAGAAGAAACTTACCCATAACCACATTGGGATCATTCACTGCATCTCCTCGACCCAACACAAAAGCACGACCACGAGCTTCATTGCCGTTGTTGTTGTTGTTTCCCCCGTTGTTCTGATTATTGTTGTTATTCCCGTTGCCCTGGTTGTTGTTGTTGCGATTCTGGTTCAACTGAGGACAATCGCGTTTGTAGTGACCTTCAGCCCCACACTGGAAACACCCCCGGTTTCCACGCTGTGGCTGCTGCTGCTGATTCTGTGGAGCTGGCGGTGGAAGTTGCTGGTTCTGATTCACTGGTCGCGCGCTTCTACAATCTTTGGCCTCATGGCCCATCTTGTGGCATCTTTGACATTGACTCCTGCGACATCTTCCACTGTGGTGTTTGTTGCACCTGTTACACCACGGGTGATTTCCCTTATAACCACTATGTCCCTGACTGCCCGATGACTGCTGACTCGGACTCTGGTAATCGTTGGTGCGACGTTGCTGAGTTTGGGATTGAACAGACGCTGATCCCCTGCTGGAATCCCCGTCCCACTTTCTTTTATTCTCGCTGGGTGTGGCAGAAGTAGCAGCTGTTGGAGTGACTGAAGTAACAGCTGTAGCAGTAGCGCCGACACGCTTTGGCAGTTTATTCTGATCCACTGCCTGATCAGTGATGCGATGAGCGAGACGCTGGATCTCCTGAATGTTGTTGAGGTTAGCCGAGGTAACGTGGCTCTGAATCTCTGGTACAAGCCCCTTGAGATACAACTCAATGCGCTTGTATGGTGGGTCTACCATGGTTGGACATAGCACAGCCAACTCGTTCGACCTCTTGGTGTAAGCTTCAATCTCTGAACCCACCATCTTCAAGTTGTACAACTCATCCTCCAACTTGTGAATGTCTTCTCTAGTGCAGTATTCTCTCTTGATCAGTTCTTTGAATTCATTCCAGGGTGTGGCGTTAGCAGCTGCCAACCCTAAGATCTGCACTTGTGCGTTCCACCAAGTGAGCGCAATCCCTTCAAGTGTGCCAGTGGCGAACTTCACCCTGCGAGCCTCAGGGCATTCACACATTTCGAAAACCGACTCGATCTTTTCAAACCAGTGGAGGAGTCCGACTGCCCCCTCCGTGCCACTGAACGAGCTAGGACGACAGTCCATGAAAGTCTTGAAGGTACACGCAGGTTGTTGCTGAGCGGGTTGACCTATTGTGTACGAATAGGGCAAAGTTAAGTACGAGAATTAATGTAGGATCTAAAGATCCTAGTGTTTATACTGCAGGGTACACTACCTGCTTGGGCGGCTGCAACTGCCGCAGCAACGAGAGCCTCTAGCTGGGCTTGAGTCATGGTAATTCGTGCGGCCATTGATCTTCACATCAAAGGCAACAATAGTGAGAAAGGTTCGCAAATAGTGCGATGACAGAAGAGTGTAAGCACATAAGTATTCTCATGCAATGACAAGGTGTGAGCAAGGTAATGTAAGCATACTACGAGCAAAGTTCTATGCAAATTCTAGCATGTAGGCAATAAACATAAACCTTATTACCTAGGAAGTTGAGTCTTGCACGTGGAGCGAAGCGTCGTTGTGGATCGTTGAGAGCACTGTTCTGGTTATAGTCTGGTTTTAATAAAACGTTTTCCCATATTAAAACCAAGTTCTCTATAACCAATGGCTCTGATACCAATCTGTCACACCCCCAAAATCCACCTGCGGAGTATCACCGCTTGGGAGCGTGACTGACCAGGATCAAGCCACCAATCATACAGAACATTGTATAAAATAAAAGTAAATGCAATATAGTCCAACCCATTTCCATATGAAAGGTGTTTCCAAAACATAAGTAAGTTGTCATTGTTTAGCGGAAGCGTATTATTGTAAAACCCATAGCAATTAAGTATCAAATATCAAAAGTGTTCAATAAGATGATCAAGATCCAAGCCCCACAACGACCAGCTCCTCCGTGTGCAAGCTCCAATATGTACCTAAGGTCCTGCAAGGCATGCAGCAGATAATCAACAAACTAGTTGAGCGAGTTCACAGTTAATAGTTTAGTTTGGGTAATAGTGCGTTTGTTCAATAAAGTATCATATCGTATCAGTTCCATCGCGGCCTCACAGGCATGTGTGCGAAGATTAGGTTCGTTAGTTCGCGACCGTAGTCTTTACCGACCAGGGTGTGTGCGAAGGCAATTTATCAGTTCGTTCGCGACCATAGTCCTTACCGACCAGGGTGTGTGCGAAGGCAGTTGAGTAGTTCGTAAGCATCAACAGTTTAGTCGTTCGTTACAGTATCAAAGTATGCACAAGTAATCATCCAACCCATTCCCACCCTGGGAACCCATGCCTTGGCTGTGTGAACTCACCTTGGTTTGCTCGGTATGCTAGGTTATGCACTCACAAGAATTTAATCACGTCCTATTGTATGCATGTATAACAAATCAGTTCATGTTCACAATGATTCGCATGCAATTTAATGTTCACATAACAGTCAGTTTGCATATCCGAACAACGCGTATTACTTCACATTAAATCATTCAAAGTATGCTTATAACCACATATCTTTCGGTATATAAGTTATCACAGTTGTCTTTCGGATCAATTGCTATGTTTCGAACCATATGTCATCTTTCGACCAACCTATCTTTCGGTTACAACTATGTTTCGACTAACTATTATCTTTCGGCATACACTACTATGGTTCGGTAAAGTCATCCTTCGGTCAACAGCCATGATTCGAAGGACAAGCATCCTTCGGTCACAGCTATGGTTCGAGCAGCAGATATCTTTCGGTTACAATCAGTTACGTGTTTCCTAAATTTTCTGAATTTGTTACATTGTTTCCAAACATAACCATTATCAATCAACACAATTTCAGTATTCAATTACCTCAGAATCAAATCAAACGGGGAGTTTCATATTAAGTCTCATGAACCCTAACTTAACCACATGAACAATAATATCACCACCGAACCGGCCCTAAATCATTATCATGCGATTCTATTAAAACAACATCAAAGCCTCAAGTATAGACAACCAATCATACTAGCAGAACCGTTCGGATGCATCACATACGTAATCGATTAAACAGGTTAACATCATACAAACAATCCGGTTAACATACGCATCCGATTATCAACTAAATCTGATCAACATACCTATTCAATTAGCATACGTATTCGGTTAATATACAAACAACATATTGCAAAACAATCGATAAATCATGAAGTTATGCATACTCGAAGCATCATCTATTAGCATAATAATCATCGCATACTAACCGGAAATCTGGATTACGGAATGGAAATCCTTCGAACAGAGGATAGGTTTGCTATGCCGTCACACACACACGCAAGGGAACTAGGGTTTTTCAGAAAATAACCGTCTGTTTACATGCATTCACGTATATAAACATATTACAGGAATGGGCCAAGCCCATCAGAATGGCTGGGCCGAAACATGTCGAAAGATATGTTTCGTGTTCGAAGGATGAAGTCTTTGGCCGAATGATATGTTTCGGGAACCTTTAATTCGAAGGTTGATCCTTCGGATTGAAAGTCATCTTTCGTGGTCCTTCGAGTCTTTCGAACTGTGTGCCATTTTCGAGTGATCTAGACTAAGTGTTCTTCATAATAGTTATAATATTATTTTCCATTTCAGCAAGTAGTCACATATACGCAAAATGACAGTACGCTTCATTAAAACACAACGTGTACAATTACAAGTTCACAATCCAAACAACTAAACAGTCAAAGTCAACGCGCATTTAATGCGAAAGTGAAAGTCAGAAACTCGAGTTGTCACATTGACCAAAATTTCGAGCGGTTCCAGACCAAATTTTCGAGCGGTTCCAACAATGTTCAGAAACGCGGTCCACTTTCAAACATCATTTTGACCCCTAAAAACTTTGAATTTTGATCTGAAACTTTCCAGGGTTTGTCACGGTACTATTTCGCACAATCCCTGAGATTTTGATCAAATTCCGACCGTGAAATCTTTCCGAATCAGAAAAAGAAGGTGTAGAAGTGAGAATTTCGAGCGAAAATCGAGCTAAACGGCAAGAACTCTTCCTCCTGAGCTCTGATACCACATGTAGGATCGTTTGCTGACCCGATGAGTCGATCAGAAGAGGTCTTAGACTAATCCAGAGGCGGAATTCATTGAATTAGTCTTCGTAAAGCTTGATTTCACACTTTAACGTCTCCTTTATTGATTCTATAACAGTTTACAAGCACATGGAGACAATTGGACAGGGCTTCGTCTTTACACCTTAGAAAACACACACTTAACTTCACTATCTTCTGGAACCACCCATATGACACCTATATATAGGAGTCAGGAACCACTCATATGGACATGTCCATATGAGCGAACCTACCAGTTGACATATGGGCGGTCCACTTAAATGTCACAAAAGCGGTCCGACTCATTTACCCTATAAGCGGCCCTAAAACTCTAAACACATATACAATACGAACAACCCTGTCCTAAGACTCGAACTAAGATGTAGTCGACAGACAACTGCACCAACATATTCGTTAGTGCATGGCGAGCGTAGTTCGAAGAGCCCAAAGGTTTATGGAAATCACCGGCAGAAACTCTATTAGAGGTCATTCAACGAAGCTCGGCTTCGACAAATCAAAGGTGACCTGCTTCAAGTGTAAGCAGAAGGGGCACTTTAAGCGTGAATGTAGAAACTATGCAGCTAATGAAACAGAAAATCCTTTTCACGATGATTATTATAAAAAGGCGATTTATCATCGAAATCATGAAGAGCCACTGAGAATGAAGCAAATTGAGGAGACTCCAAAAGAAAAATCAAGAGCTTTGGCGGTTATCCAGGATGATAAAGGTTTTGATTGGAGTGAATTCTTGTCGGACGAAGATGCAGTTGGATTCGCATTTGTGGCAACAACTCAAGCAGCAGCAACAGAGTCAACATACAACCGTGAAAGGGCTATAGCACAACATATGAAGAAAAAGATCTACGAAGCTTGGAAAGAAGCCAAAAAGGCAAAAAGATGGGATCCAGATCGTGAATGTTATTTAGATCCAAAGGGTAACGTTCTCGTTGATCCATCATCAGTTGATGTCGAAACTCTTATGAAATAATTCCGTCAGCTGAAGAACAGATCAAGATCGACGATGCAAAGAGAGCTGGAAGAGAAAGGCTCATTGAGGAGAGACGTCAAGAATACCTGAAGTCCCTAGAGCTAAAGAAAGTGGATGAAGGGAACATTGACACTACAAAAGAAATGACAGCAGAAAATCTGAAGAAAATGGCAGACCAAGTTCTTATGGCAAAAGCACTCGAGGTAGATTCCAAGTCTGCTTCTAGTTCTGAGTCATCAGGCAAGGTCAGTAGTAGTGGTTCAGACAATGAATCAGGTAAGACTGATTGTGCTAAAACAAAAAGTGTTTGCAGAAATTGCACGAGAGAGTGCAAAGTCTGCAGCACACATACATATCTCGCAAACAAAAGAATCCAAGATCTGGTTGAAAAAATTGGCTTGATTGATAAAGCATTTTTAAATCGAGATAAACTTGTTAAAGCTTCAAGCGAGAGAATCAAAGAATTAATCAAAAAGATTGAAAAAGATAAAAGTGATGTTGAACGTTTTGAAAAGGAAAATGAAAAATTAACTTTTGAAAACAAAAAGATTTCAGAAAATTTTGACAAACTAAAAAGAACGGTAAAAGATTCAGATGAACGAAATGGTAAAACTTACAAAGAAAACATTCATTTGACTGGAGTTCTTCAGGCAAAAGAAAAACAAATATATCAGCAATTGGATGAGATCGCAAGTTTCAAGCTTCAATTCCAAGAAGCTAAGATTGAAAACGAAAGAATCAATCTAAAGCTGACCAGCTATAACTCCGCTAGCTTTGTTCTTCAACACATCATTCCCAAACCAATCGGGAAGAACAAAGCTGGTGAGGATATTTACTCAGATGGAATAGGGGTTGGTTATCATCAAGTTCCACCACCTGTGCTCAACAATTTTTCAAAGAAAAAATCTGGGTTGGATAACGATTCTGAAACAAATGAAAAACAAATGTTGAAAAACTTCCAGAAACAATTGATGTCACATTTACTTCATCATCTGATGAGGACAGTGTTCAATCTGAAGTTGTTAAAAATGTAGTTGAAAATGTGCTAAAAACAGACAGTGATTCCACTGAAGATGAAGAATGTTTTATGAACAACTACATTCCGAAACCAAAATCGCAGAACAACTCAAGTGATGAACCTACTCTTGTTATGTACAAGATGTGTGGTTCTGATAAGTTGTACTCGGATACTGAGTTTCCGTTTGAGAATGTGAATGTCGATAAGCTGAAGAAAGTTTTCAAACTTGTTGAAATTGAAGTTTCTGATATTGAAGGGTTAAAAAGTTCCAAAAGGTTTTTGAACTTTGAACGAGATAAGTCTTACTATAAGAAACCTGTTGTACCACCACGTTTTAACAAAAACAACTAAAACAGATGGTCAGGTGGTTATCAGGGTGGTAAGAACTATCCAAAAAGGAACTTTCAGAAACAAAAGTTTATTGAAAAGAAAGTGTTTGTGAAAAGCTCAAGCTCAATTTCCGAGCAAGAATCGGAAATATTTTAAAAAACGAATGAAGAATTTTTTGCAAAGAAGGCCTCACAGCCTCAGACTGAAGGTAAAAGTCAGGAAGTTGACACCCGCACTTGCTTCAAATGCAACCAAGTTGGTCACATTGCACGAAAGTGTACCAACTCAAAACCTAAGTCTGTGGTTGTTGAGAATCCGAGAAAGGAAAATGATGTCAAAGGCAAAGAGCCAGTGTTTGTTGAGAAGAAGATTTTGAAAAATGAAAACATTAATGTCAAAACTGAACCCGTAAAACAGCCGGTAAAGAAAACTGATCATTTTTACAAACGGGTTGCTTCTTCACAACAAACATGGAAGCCAAAATCTCAATCAAAGACATCAGTTGAGTCAAAACCAAAGGTTTCTGATACTGCAAAACAATCATCTTCAACCAAACCGGTTAAGATGGATGTACCTTTGGATTTTTGCGAAAAGCTTGCGAAACAAACTTCGACTCCACCAGAGAAGAAGTATATTCCAAAGAAAGACCAACCATCTGGTCAACCTCCGAAAGACGAATTCTTTTTGTATAAAGAGGTTGAGGTTGGATCTGAGGAGAGTCTAAAAATGAACGAAAAAAACTTCCCACATTGTACACTGCAACAACAACTCACATTAACATCAAGCTACCCGAGTTAAAGGAGGCTTGGGTTGCTTCAACTTCTAACTAAGTGTTTGTGAAATGTGCAGGAGCTCCCGAGATCTATCTCGAAGTGGATTATGGATAGTGGAGCATCCCGACACATGACAGGGAGAAAGACCCTGTTATATGATGCTAGAGGTTTCAACGGCAGTTATGTCGGTTTCGCAGGAAATCAAGGAGGAAGTATTATCAGGGAGGGCACGTTTGTGACAACCCGAACTTCCGAGGTTAGTGTCGTTTAATTTTGTGACCTTAACTTTCCGTTTCGTCCTTTCAATGTGAAACGTATTAGGATGTCATAACCTTGTTACATTTAGATGTGTTATTCTTTTCACTCAACACTCGTAACCTTAATAAATCCCCTAATTGTTAAACGAAAAACATGGTCGTACATGTTGCTTAATATAGGATTTAGTGGGCCAATCTTGTGACGACTATTGAAGCAGAAGCAAACATAGCCATACTTTTAGTCAAACCGGTTCCTTGGTCATTGAAATTGGCTATTTTTGCCAATGGGTTCGGCAGCCCATTCACTTGGGCTTAAGCCCATTTTATCAACCAAATATGTTAACCGTCCAACTTATAATATATGAATACGTAACATACATAGGAGCGCATTACTCATTCCATTGCAAACCCCTACTTCCTTTCTTTAAGAACACGCACAGCAAAAGAAACCCCACCCCCTTTCCTGTTGAGCTACGGATTAAGTTAATGGGCTTGAGCCCATTTCGGTTATTAAGGGATAACCGTTCCAAACCCCTACAAATTATTAATACGTAACTTGACACATACACTTGATAACAAAAATCAAAACTCCTACTTCTCTCTGGAACCGAGACGGCAGACGACCACCACCCCCCCCCCCCCCGTTTCAGCCGGAGCACAACTACCGATCACCGGTAAGGCCCCTCTCCTTCGTCTGTAACTCTTTAAATTATCGTATTCATCGCGGTTTCTCGTCATGGTTTCTGTTTGACTTGCGAATCTATGTTTACGTGACATCGTGCTTAATTGTCTATGTGTTTGCAAATCTGAACTAGTGGGTGTATCATGTATTGCTTGATGTCGGGAGCTCGGTCGATTGTTTTGGTTGCATGGTTACAGTTGTTCGATAGCATGATTAATATTTATTATTATAGGTGCTTCAATTGTTAGTAATCAGATGTAGATGTTGTCTTGATTAAATGAGAGCATGAATAGCATAATTGATATTAATAATTATAGTTGCATGAACACAAGGGTTTTGTTAATAAAACATGAACGTTATTTGAGGTAATAGGGCTGTCGATGTTAATGAAAGGGTTGTTTAGATTGTTGATTTCTTTTGTTGATGAGTTAAAGATGATGATTATTGAATGATCTAGTGAAAAAGTACAACAAATTATGCATGATGTACACCTGGTCATGCATAACAAGTGAAGTATGAAAGCCAATAAAAGTCACTGTTAATGTCTTAAAAGATGATAATAACCCATTGTTTGATACATGAGATAGTGATTGTTTAAGTGTTGATGTCGATGATCATTGGGTTGCTAGCAAGTCATGTACGTAATCGGCCGCAAACGATGATTGTTATTTGATAAAGTATGTATTAGATAATGAACGATTGAAAACATGCTGTATGATTAAGTTGTTTGGTAATTAATCCAAGATGTTTATGCAATAGATGATCGGTTCTGTGATTGGTAGTCAAAGTACAATTAAATGCCTATTGATACAATAGAACAGAAAATTATATATAACCTGTTGGTACATGCAACATGTGGGTTACATTTAGGATGTGGGCCGAACTGCTTTGGGCCGATCACATTAACAGTTGATATATATATATATTGCTTGGGCTGACGTTGTTATTTAGATTGTTAGGGTAATGAGATTGGTTGCTAGATAGGGCCGTATATAACCGTTGGATACACAGATGCATACAATGTGATTGTTCGATTTGGGCCGTGTGTGAAGTCGTTGGGCTGCACTTAAACGGGGCAGTGCCTGAGGCATAATTGGGCCGGGCTGGTTTGGGCCATAGGCTGCGGAATGGTTGTGGTCTAGTTGACCCGGGGTTACACCCGCATCTATGTCGGTAAGGCCGGTGGGCCGTGTCTTAAGTAGATTGATGAAATGGATGGTTACGTAGTTGTTAATCGGTTGTAGTTGTGAAACAAAATGACGTGTGACCTAAATGTCTATAGCGTAATGTGTGGTCTAGCTTGGGAATTCGACTATGTGATTGTATGATATTGGGGAGTACGACTTGTAACATGAGGGTATTAGGGTCCGTACACTTGCTATGATAATCTCTAGGATTATGTGCTATACTTGTTTGTTGCTTGTGGAGTCTGTAACGATCTACGCGTTGCAATGTGAATACAAAACTAATGAGTAATGGTAATTATTCTAGGGTTGGTCGGTCAACGGTGAACACATAACAAACCGAGCAAATCTAAGGTGAGTTCATCTCTTGAGCATGCGTCCCGGTGGTTGGGACAGTCAGTGGGTATCCTTGGGAGGGATAAGTCTTTTGGGTAAAAACGGGAATGTTGGATAATATACTCTTCCTATCACCATTAAAGTCCCTCCGTGTTGTTTGGTTACCTGGAAGGTAACATGGTATTAGTTAGTAGCGCTACTTAGGTTTGGCAACCTCACCCCGTTCCTGGGAGGACGGGTGTTGAACTAATGACCTAGTCATGACCAATGCTTTGATAGGAGCATTGGAGAAAGGGCAAAATAATCAGAAGCCGTCTTGTATTGGGGTATTATCAACATTGTTTTCATCATTACTTCTGGAATTAACTTCAATGGATTAACTACATACTTGGTAAACAACGTTTTCGTAAAACTATGAACTCACCAGCGTTGTCTGATACACTTGTTGCATGCTCGCAGGTCGTTAGATATCTTGGAATTGGGGAACTTGCTGTCTGGAGTAGCTGGAGTGGTCATAGGTCGACTGGGAGGATTTATGCGATTGATTTCATAAAACTATGTTTGAATTTTGAAACAGTTTAACTTCGTTTACTATTTGCTTCCGCTGAACTTATTGGTTTTCGTTTAAACTTATTGAAGATGTTTTTATTAATAATGGGATTTTTAATTATAACTTGTATGGGTTCAATGTAATTGGTGGCTCGTTATTGGTACGTCACACGCCTATCAGGGACACTCCCTAGGTGGTATTTTGAGGGTGTGACAGTTTGGTATCAGAGCCATTGGTTATAGTGAACTTGGTTTTAAAACGTTTTTATAAAACCAGACTATAACCGAACAGTACCGAAATCGACCATGACACTCAGCTCCAGACTGCAAGGTTCGTTTCTCATTTACGAATTGCATAGCATATTTAGTGTACACTTATGTATAACATTACATGTGAATGCACACTTGGCACAACAGCATGAGCCCTTACATTACCAACCCCTGTTATGTGGACTACTAGTGTGACACTTACCTTCGACTATTGTGATTCTTGATTCTATAAAACCTTTCGCTTGCTATTTGAATGTGGGGAACCTTTTAGCGCAAGTTAAGAGGCACTGAGATGAGCATGCAAATTACCTTATTATTATGGGTGCACACATAATAATAACGCGAGGTGCATGCAAATCCCAGTGAAGCTTAACGAACGTGGGAAGGGTTCTGCCCTATTGTGTGTAAACTTGCTAGTTTGTAGGTTTCAATGTGATACTCGACTTTTACCTCATTTCGACCCTTAAGATAGTTCCCTTCTCTTATTTAGAACCATGAGTGGACGTGGAGGAGGCAGAGGTGGTGGACGCGGTCACATTGCTATGACCCAGGCCGAATTAACCGACTTGATCAACACTCGTGTAGCTGAAGCCCTAGCGGCTTACCAGGCTGGTACGATATGTGCCAATTACTTTCTATCCTTGTGTCGTATACTCGAATCTTTCCTGTGCGTCTTACTTCCTTCGTTTTAGGTCAACCTGCGAATCAAAACCATCCACCCGCTTGTACGTACAAAATGTTCATGGATTGTAAACCACAGACCTTTAGCGGGACTGAAGGGGCTGTGGGACTCTTACGTTGGTTCGAGAAGGCTGAATCAGTATTTGCTATGTGCAACTGTCCCGTGGGGGACCGTGTGAAGTATGCTACAGGCACCTTGGAGGATGGTGCCTTAACCTGGTGGAATGCCCAAGTGCAAATGTTGGGTATTGAGATGGCGAATGCCACTACCTGGGATGATTTCAAGGAGTTGATGCGAGAGGAGTATTGCCCTCGTGACGAGATTCAGAAACTGGAGAACGAGTTCTACAATCTGAAAATGGAGGGACCTGAGATCGAAGCATACACTAGGAGGTCTAATGATTTAGCAACTTTGTGCCCTAACATGTCTCGACCCCCATCCCGGCGAATTGAGTTGTATCTCAAGGGTTTAGCACCAGCTGTTAAGGGGTACGTTACTGCTGCAAACTTAGACAATCTGCCCCGTATCGTCCGTCTGGCACATAAGATTACTGACCAAGAGGTCGAACGTGGCAACTTGCCGCCACGTGTTTCTGCTACTACCTCGACTGCTACAGCTACAACACCTGCTAGTGACCACAAGCGAAAATGGAACGATACTGACAAAGCAACCGGTTCCAGCCAATCTCAGAAAAGGGCAGACAACAGCACCCACCGTAGTTTCAGCCAGACATCCTCTGTGAACCAGAATCAGAGCAACAATTCAAATCAGGGTTCTTACGCGGGAAAGCTACCAAAGTGTGATAAGTGTATGTTCCACCATCGCGGGCCATGCACCCGAGTATGTCATAGGTGCAACAAGGTGGGTCATATGGCTAAAGATTGCAGAGTCTGGCTTCCAAAGCAGCCGCAGCAGCAGCCACAACAACAGGAGAGGCAGCAGTCTCAACAGAACCATGGAAATCAAAAGGGGTGCTTTCAGTGTGGTGATGAGGGTCATTTTAAGAGGGATTGCCCTCAGCTTAATCAGAATGCTGGCAACAACAACAATACTGGGAGCGGCAACAATGGGAACAATGGTGGGAACGGAGCACGTGGAGGAGTGTATACTATTGGCGCTGGGGGAGACTCGCAGTGAAGGCAATGTTGAGACCGGTACATCTTCTTTGAATGATCTTTTTCTGCTTCTGTTTTATTTGACTCTTGTTTCGATTGGGGTTATGTGCCTTAGGGTTCAGTCGTCAATTAGGACTGACTCCCACCTTTCTTGTAAATAAGCATACAGTAGAATTAGCTGATAGTAAATCGATAGAAGCTTTTCATGTTCTTTTTGGTCGTAAACTTGATCTCGTGGGTCAAGTGTTCGTCATTGACCTACTTCCCAATACCCTTGTGAGTTTTGAAACCCAACTCTACAACACGCGGAGCATCACTTCTATCCGAGAGTACCGATGATACAGCGATATACCATGATGGCTTAATTCAGAGTCCCAGTTACACGCGTTTGTCGTTTTACAACACTAATCTTTACCCACCAAACTCTGTATTGGACAAATGATACACTCGCGCGACCGCAACGTAACGAACCTCCCTGTTGTGCCATGCCGCCATGCACCACTACTGGAAATTATTTCTAGACAACAAATTTGCTGGCCAAATCCTTCGGATGCTTAATGGACCCCTGTTTCGCTCGATTCTTTGTACGAACCTCATTAATTCCCTGTTTCTTTGATTGGCAACTGATATAACAAAACGCTAACAACCATACCATGATTTCCACCGATCACAAGATTAGCCCCCCCCCCAGGCGTTGTAAAGTATCTATAGATCGAGCTCGTCGGAACTCACTTCAAGCCATTGTTTTAGATCAATTTTCGGGACGAAAATTCTTTCAAGTTGGGGATGATGTGACACCCCCGCGAAAACGCTTAACAAAACCAGCTTCCTCAGTGACTGTTTGTTAAATTTCGGGACGAAATTTCTTTCAAGTTGGGGATGATGTGACAACCCGAACTTCCGAGGTTAGTGTCGTTTAATTTTGTGACCTTAACTTTCCGTTTCGTCCTTTCAATGTGAAACGTATTAGGATGTCATAACCTTGTTACATTTAGATGTGTTATTCTTTTCACTCAACACTCGTAACCTTAATAAATCCCCTAATTGTTAAACGAAAAACATGGTCGTACATGTTGCTTAATATAGGATTTAGTGGGCCAATCTTGTGACGACTATTGAAGCAGAAGCAAACATAGCCATACTTTTAGTCAAACCGGTTCCTTGGTCATTGAAATTGGCTATTTTTGCCAATGGGTTCGGCAGCCCATTCACTTGGGCTTAAGCCCATTTTATCAACCAAATATGTTAACCGTCCAACTTATAATATATGAATACGTAACATACATAGGAGCGCATTACTCATTCCATTGCAAACCCCTACTTCCTTTCTTTAAGAACACGCACAGCAAAAGAAACCCCACCCCCCTTTCCTGTTGAGCTACGGATTAAGTTAATGGGCTTGAGCCCATTTCGGTTATTAAGGGATAACCGTTCCAAACCCCTACAAATTATTAATACGTAACTTGACACATACACTTGATAACAAAAATCAAAACTCCTACTTCTCTCTGGAACCGAGACGGCAGACGACCACCCCCCCCCCCGTTTCAGCCGGAGCACAACTACCGATCACCGGTAAGGCCCCTCTCCTTCGTCTGTAACTCTTTAAATTATCGTATTCATCGCGGTTTCTCGTCATGGTTTCTGTTTGACTTGCGAATCTATGTTTACGTGACATCGTGCTTAATTGTCTATGTGTTTGCAAATCTGAACTAGTGGGTGTATCATGTATTGCTTGATGTCGGGAGCTCGGTCGATTGTTTTGGTTGCATGGTTACAGTTGTTCGATAGCATGATTAATATTTATTATTATAGGTGCTTCAATTGTTAGTAATCAGATGTAGATGTTGTCTTGATTAAATGAGAGCATGAATAGCATAATTGATATTAATAATTATAGTTGCATGAACACAAGGGTTTTGTTAATAAAACATGAACGTTATTTGAGGTAATAGGGCTGTCGATGTTAATGAAAGGGTTGTTTAGATTGTTGATTTCTTTTGTTGATGAGTTAAAGATGATGATTATTGAATGATCTAGTGAAAAAGTACAACAAATTATGCATGATGTACACCTGGTCATGCATAACAAGTGAAGTATGAAAGCCAATAAAAGTCACTGTTAATGTCTTAAAAGATGATAATAACCCATTGTTTGATACATGAGATAGTGATTGTTTAAGTGTTGATGTCGATGATCATTGGGTTGCTAGCAAGTCATGTACGTAATCGGCCGCAAACGATGATTGTTATTTGATAAAGTATGTATTAGATAATGAACGATTGAAAACATGCTGTATGATTAAGTTGTTTGGTAATTAATCCAAGATGTTTATGCAATAGATGATCGGTTCTGTGATTGGTAGTCAAAGTACAATTAAATGCCTATTGATACAATAGAACAGAAAATTATATATAACCTGTTGGTACATGCAACATGTGGGTTACATTTAGGATGTGGGCCGAACTGCTTTGGGCCGATCACATTAACAGTTGATATATATATATATATTGCTTGGGCTGACGTTGTTATTTAGATTGTTAGGGTAATGAGATTGGTTGCTAGATAGGGCCGTATATAACCGTTGGATACACAGATGCATACAATGTGATTGTTCGATTTGGGCCGTGTGTGAAGTCGTTGGGCTGCACTTAAACGGGGCAGTGCCTGAGGCATAATTGGGCCGGGCTGGTTTGGGCCATAGGCTGCGGAATGGTTGTGGTCTAGTTGACCCGGGGTTACACCCGCATCTATGTCGGTAAGGCCGGTGGGCCGTGTCTTAAGTAGATTGATGAAATGGATGGTTACGTAGTTGTTAATCGGTTGTAGTTGTGAAACAAAATGACGTGTGACCTAAATGTCTATAGCGTAATGTGTGGTCTAGCTTGGGAATTCGACTATGTGATTGTATGATATTGGGGAGTACGACTTGTAACATGAGGGTATTAGGGTCCGTACACTTGCTATGATAATCTCTAGGATTATGTGCTATACTTGTTTGTTGCTTGTGGAGTCTGTAACGATCTACGCGTTGCAATGTGAATACAAAACTAATGAGTAATGGTAATTATTCTAGGGTTGGTCGGTCAACGGTGAACACATAACAAACCGAGCAAATCTAAGGTGAGTTCATCTCTTGAGCATGCGTCCCGGTGGTTGGGACAGTCAGTGGGTATCCTTGGGAGGGATAAGTCTTTTGGGTAAAAACGGGAATGTTGGATAATATACTCTTCCTATCACCATTAAAGTCCCTCCGTGTTGTTTGGTTACCTGGAAGGTAACATGGTATTAGTTAGTAGCGCTACTTAGGTTTGGCAACCTCACCCCGTTCCTGGGAGGACGGGTGTTGAACTAATGACCTAGTCATGACCAATGCTTTGATAGGAGCATTGGAGAAAGGGCAAAATAATCAGAAGCCGTCTTGTATTGGGGTATTATCAACATTGTTTTCATCATTACTTCTGGAATTAACTTCAATGGATTAACTACATACTTGGTAAACAACGTTTTCGTAAAACTATGAACTCACCAGCGTTGTCTGATACACTTGTTGCATGCTCGCAGGTCGTTAGATATCTTGGAATTGGGGAACTTGCTGTCTGGAGTAGCTGGAGTGGTCATAGGTCGACTGGGAGGATTTATGCGATTGATTTCATAAAACTATGTTTGAATTTTGAAACAGTTTAACTTCGTTTACTATTTGCTTCCGCTGAACTTATTGGTTTTCGTTTAAACTTATTGAAGATGTTTTTATTAATAATGGGATTTTTAATTATAACTTGTATGGGTTCAATGTAATTGGTGGCTCGTTATTGGTACGTCACACGCCTATCAGGGACACTCCCTAGGTGGTATTTTGAGGGTGTGACAACGTTATCAAACGGTTTCGTTACATTTGAAAGAGTCAACTACATAGCAGAGCTGGAAAACAACTTGCTCAGCATTTCTCAAATTTGTGACAGGATGTATTCAACGCATTTCAATGACAAGGAGTGTCTGATCCTGAAGTCGGGGTTTGTCATCCCCAAAGAGTGGATCATCATGCGAGCACCAAGGGTAAATGATCTATACGTGTTGGATATGAGCGTTGCTACGACTACCACGGGTCACCCTTAGTGCTTCGTATCAAAAGCTACCGAAAAGGAGTCAGTGTTGTGGCATCGAAAGATGGTCTACATTCACCTACGCAAGATGAACTATCTGGTGCATAACGATCTTGTCAAAGGGGTTCATTTGAAGAGTTTTCACCTGGAGGGAGAATGTATAAGTTGTCTGAAAGGAAAGCAACACAAGAAATCCCATCCAAGTAAAAAGGTGAACTCGGTCTTGAAACCACTTGAAAGACTTCACATGGATCTCTTCTGTCCCGTAGAGTATTACTGGTGATCTTTATTGCTTAGTGGTCACTGATGATTATTCGAGATTTTCATGGGTGATGTTCCTGAAGTCGAAAGATGAAACTTTTGAGAGTTTGCTGAAGTTGTTCCGAAAGATAGAAAATCTGTACCAAACCCGTATTCGCAGACTAAGAAGCGACAATGGTATGGAGTTCAAAAACAACAGAATGGAGGAATTCTGCGACAGACGAGGTATATTGCAAGAGTTCAGCGCACCATACACTCCACAACAGAATGGAGTTGTGGAAACAACACTGATTGAAACGGCACGAACGATGCTAGCTGATTCAAAGTTACCTATCAATTTCTGGGGAGAAGCTATATCAGCCGCTTGCTATACACTCAACCGGGTACTCACTATGAAGACACATAACAAAACATGCTTCGAGTTGATCAACAATCGCAAGCCAAATCTTGAATATCTAGAGCCGTTCGGGTCTCCCTGCAGAGTTCTAGATCCCGATGGCAAGTTTGGTTCAAAAAGCTTGGAAGGTATCTTTGTGGGGTATTCAAGTCCACTCAGACGCGTCTTCGTTCCATGTCTTGGGAGGATCATCGAAGTACAACACGTGAATGTCAAGGCTACACAATGCCTCCACAGAAGCCCGCAGAATCATGGCGATTCAATTATGATGCCCTATGGGATTCATTTGATCTAGAGGAAGAGCCAGAGTACTTTGATGAGTTAGATATATTACGGGATTATGAAGCATCCCAAGGAAGATTTCCAGCAAGGTCTTCTAAACGTCGACATGCTTCCAATGACAATGAAGCTGGTCCCAGTAACACTGGTGAGAATGATGATGTTCAGCAAACTCCGACTACTTCGGAACGAGAGCCTACTCCAGAAAATCAAACGACAGTCAATGATGATGATTTAGAGTATGATGTTACCCCTACCTTTGATCATGGTGATTCAGAATCTGAGGGGGAGCAAATCCAATCTTCAGACCAGACGGTTCATTTTAATGAACAAGTTGTGGACCAGAATGTCACAAATTTGGAAGGCGAGGTGAACGTTCCTGGTGAAGTTATGCCGAGGACTCTAACGTATCACCCCGAGGAGCTGATTATAGGAGAACTGCAATCAGGAGTTTGCACAAGAAGCCAGATTGACCATAGCCTTACTTGCTTTTATACTAAAATTGTTCCATTACAAACTGAATTCTCACTTAGTTGCTTTATTTTGCATATTGGACCGCGAACATACAAAGAAGCACTGACGGAAGAATCGTGGGTCAATGTGATGCAGGAGGAGTTGGGTTAATTCGAGAAACTTGGTGTTTGGAAACTTGTCGATCTGCCTGGCGGGCACAGAAAAGAAAACACGAAATGGGTGTTTAAATGCAAGAGAGACGATCGAGGAGTAATAGTCAAAAACAAAGCTCGACTTGTAGTTCAGGGATTTAGTCAGCAAGAGGGGATAGACTTCACAGAGGTTTACGCTCCAGTTGCTCAACTTGAGGCCATCAGAATATTCCTTGCTTTTGCTTCATGGAAAGGTTTTAAAGTATACCAGCTAGATGTCAAGTCGACGTTCCTTTACGGAAAGGTGAAAAAGGAGGTTTTGGTCAGTCAGCCACCGGGCTTTACCGACCCAATACACAAAGACAAGGTCTACCTCCTGGACAAAACACTGTATGGTTTGCATCAGGCCCCGAGAGCCTAGTACGAGACACTCTCTCAACACTTGCTTGCCAACGGCTTTATCCGAGGAAAGGTGGATGCCACACACTTCACTAAGGAAGTCGTTGGTCATCTGCTGATCGTTCAGATATATGTTGATGACATTATTTTTGAGTCAACAAACGAAGAACTCTGCAATGATTTCGAACAAGTGATGAAGCAGAAGTTTGAGATGTCGTCAATGGGTGAGATGAAGTTCTTCCTAGGGCTGCAAGTCGACCAGATGCCTGAGGGAACTTTCATACATCAAACAAAGTACGTTTACGATGTTCTGGAGAAATTTGGGATGTCCAAAATGGCGCCGATGTCCACCCCATTAGCAACAAATCATGGTATAAACCCTGATCTCACCGGAGAGAAGGTTGACGAGACACTATACCGCTCAATGATTGGTTCACTGATGTACCTGACAACATCCAGACCTGATATAATGTACCCGACATGCCTCGCGGCCCGATATCAGTCAAGTCCTAGAGCCTCACACATGTCCATCGTCAAAAGGATCCTACGCTACCTGAAAGGAACCCCAAGCCTGGGTTGTGGTATCCCAAAGCTGGTGACTTCAAGCTCGAAGGATATTCGGACTCAGATTTCGGTTGGTGCAAAGTCAACGCAAGATCAACAACTGCAGGATGCCAATTCTTCGGACCTCGCTTGGTCACTTGGCAATGTAAGAAGCAAACCTCTGTTGCTCTTTCAACATTCGAAGTAGGGGTGTGCATGGTTCGGTTCGGTTCGGTTTTTTGGGTAAAACCAAAACCGTAACCGAAAGTTCGGTTTTTGGTTTTTAAAAACCGTTCGGTTTCGGTTTTTTCGGTTTCGGTTATTTCAGTTTTAGCAACGGTTCGGTTCGGTTTTTCGGTTTTTGAAACAAATTATGTAAGATTCAAAACTTAAAAGTATAATTCAAAGTTTAAGAATCTTGTTAATATATTTAGTCTTTTAAATTAATATTATTCACATAAACCTAACTTTCTAATCTATTTAATGTTTTTCCAAAGTTTTTGTTAAGACGTTTTCTTTTATAATACTTTGAAAACCATTTAATTTTTATATTAAACTTTGTTAGTTCTTGTAAACAATGGATAATTTTAATGATAAATAAACATTTTAATGTTCTTATTATAAATATTTAACAAACAAGAATAAAATTAATAATTCTTAATAGCACGGGTAAACACTTGAAAAACTTAAATATAAAAATATATAGATTTGGTATACTATTTAAACTTATCGGTTCGTTTCGGTTATTTTCGGTTATTGAAAATGATTATCCGACAACCGAACCGAAATTTTCGGTTATTAAAAATCCGAAAACCGAACCGTCGGTTTTTGTTTCGGTTCGGTTTTTTCGGTCCGTATTTTTTGGTTATTTCGGTTACGGTTCGGTTATTTCGATTTTTTGCTCACCCCTAATGTGAAGCAGAGTACGTGTCTGCCAGCAGCTGCTGCTCGCAGATCCCGTGGATTCAGCAACAGATGCGCGATTACGGTTTGCAATTCCTTACCTCTCCTATATTTGTTGATAATAAGGCTGCAATCAACATAACGAAAAATCTGGTACATCACACTAAAACTAAACATATAGAAATTCGTCATCACTTCATCCGAGACTGTTTCGAGAAGAAGTTGATACGAATAGACAAAATCCACACCGACGAACAAAAGGCAGACTTACATACCAAAGCTTTTGATAAATCACGTTTTCAGTATCTGTTAAAATTGAACGGTATGAAGCTGTTGTCGGTAGCGGAGGAGTTACTTGGCGTTGATGAGAAAACCAATGCAGAGGATGTTGAAAAGCAGACTGCTTTGGTTTGTCGTCTTTTTAGTTGTTTTCGTATTTAGGGGGAGATAGATATATTTCACAAAATACAAAAACAATAAAAAAAATGCAAAAATCCAAAAACATCAGATATTTTCAAAATCCAAAAACAATAGAAAACTCAAAAAGAGTTTGTGTAAAAAGGGGAAATGATAGTACATCAGCTAGACAGTTACGATATGCTAAAGAAATGTAATGAATTAAAGCATTAAACGGTTTCACTGATGATATGCCGATAGGTTTTTACACGTTTAGTAGACTTTTTCGGGATATAAATATAAAAATCATAACTTGCTTATTTCGTGGGGAACATCTCTCGGATATATAGATAACCCCTGAAATCTTGTTTGAAAGATTTTCTATTTCTGACATATTAGGTCTATGTGCTTGATGATATCTGGGGTATTATACCAGGACTTCTGATTTTGCGGAAGCAATAGCCTAGTCCTCGTATAATACTCTGCACAACTTTAATCTTTAAAGCCTCCCCTCAGCATAAAAAATGATAAACATTGCAAAATGCGAATCATGTGCTGTTGAAGAAAAGATCCCCAAATGGGACATACCGAAAGTCGAGCCATCATCTCTTTGTCTGAATGGAAGTTCTAACCTGAGCTCTCATGGCCTCGCACTACCCTTTACAGATATCATTATTGTACGTTCACCTGTAAGACTGAATATAGAAGTCTAGATACGGGAGTATATTCTGAGGTGGGACACGCGTATAAGTTAAGTACTTAAAACACTAAATCGTATCCCGAATAAGTTGAAGTCTGTGTGAAAATTTAAAAGGATCAGTATATCGGCAATCTAAGTGAATTGTTTAATACTTAATGTGAAAAATAAGCTCAATGGTACTTGTAACTAGTCGGCAGCTGATATGATCCTCTAACACGCTCACCGAAAATATGTTTGTAAATAGTTTACTGTTTACTTTACTTTACTGCATTTCATTTCAGTTTAGCATAAAAAACCCAAAAATATTGTAGTTTGTTTCAGTAAAAACTTTCTTAAAATCCCAAAAAAAGATTTTATTTTCTGCTTTAGTTTATGACAGACCAAAGTGGAAAGCTGATCTTCAGAATCTCAGAAGTGTGAAGTGAAGCAAGAAGTTTCTAGACTGAACAACTGGGTTGGGAGCTAATCTTGAAAGTTTGAGATTTCAAAGTCAAAACAAGTTCATTAAGTTGACACTTGAATAAATTTTCAGAAAAAAGTGTTTGAAAAATTTGAATAAAATGTCAGTTGTTTCGTTTCGGGTCAACCAAGGTCATTAACTTGGACTTGGTAGACAAATTAAGTGCCTAGGGTCATTAATTTGGACCTAGATACTTGAGTGGATATCTAAAATTGACCAAACCAGATAAAATTTGAAAAATGTGAAAAATAAAAATTGAAAAATTGAAAATGTTTGAGTTTGGATCGGATGACAATCCGATCGGATGACAATCCGATCGGTGGTCATGCCTATAAATAGGAGGTCAAGGTCTTCAGTCAAACTTTTCCGATCAAACGACCTTCCGATCTACACTCAAACACTCTCAACTGTTCTTGTTCTTGATCTCACATTCTTGCTTTCCAAGTTACATAGGATTGTTGGAACACTCAACCTTCGCTATGGGAAAGGTAAGATCTCTAATTTTCACCGTTCAGTTTCATGTTATTGATGATTTTAGAAGTTTCGACGTCTGTTCATGCTAGAATTTTAGATCTAGGCTTGTGTAGTGTTTGTTAGTTCAAATTGTTGATAGATCCATGTTATTCGGCCTTAGATCTATAGGTTTACTGTTTCAATCTGATGAAAAACAACTTAGATTTGAAGATTAGATGTTTGAAAGGTGTCAGCAACCGGTGCACAAAAACTGAAATTAAACCCAAACTAGGACGTTTTAGAGAAATATGGACATAGGGTTTTGTTAATCGGCCAATTCTCTACGTGAAAATGTGTTCAATTTTGTAAAAATGTTAGAAATTTTTGATGTTCATGTTTAGGATTCAACTGTTCTTCATGAGCCATGGATCGAATGGCAATCCGATCGGAAGGCCATCCAATCCATGACACCTTATTAGCTTGAATATATTCTAAGTTTTTTGGTTTTTATTCAAATTGTTGTACATGCTTAACTGTTAGTTGTTTTTCAATCGAATGGCAATCCGATCGGATGACCATCCAATCGGAGGGCCATCTGATCCAAAACACATTCAAAATGTTGTCTTTCAAAAGGTACCCAATTGTTAATCATTTTGGATAGAATGGCAATCCGATCGGATGACCATCCGACCGGAGGGTCATCCGTTCCAAAATGACATCATCACATGTTTGTTCTATACTGTTCATCACATTAGAACGAATATCAATCCGATCGGATGACCATCCGATCAGAAGGCCACCCGATCCAAATGCACATGTATTGTATTGTTTTGATGTTTAAAGGATTCGACTCATCCGATCAGAAGGCCACCCGATCCAAATGCACATGTATTGTATTGTTTTGATGTTTAAAGGATTCGACTCATCCGATCGGATGGCCATCTGATTGGATAGCCATCCGATCATCAGTACTGAGTAGAGTGTATAGTGTGATGTTTCCGAGTGTTAGAAAATTTTTGAGTTTTTCAAAATTTTTGTCATTTGTCACCTTATTTCTCGATGTATGTGCAGACTCTAACGCTCATATTTTTGCAGGCAAGAGCATCTGATTGGCATCCAGCTCACAACATCTACTGTATTCTAGATGAAAATTATGAGAATATGGAACCATTCAAAGATATGGCGACGTTTTTAAAAGATAGTAGAATTGCTAAGGCATTGACTGATAGGACAAAACGTTATACGTCACATGTTAGGATGTTTTGGAAGTCTGCAAGGTATGATGAAAAAGAAAAGATGATATATTCGGCAGTACAGAAAAAGGACGAGAATGATAAGGATATTGATGTTGAAGTTAAGTTCAATGTGGGAGACGTTAGGAGAGTATTGGACTTGAGAGATAGTGATGATGACCCAATTATTGTTCCAGAAAGATTATGCAAGGGTTTATGGTTAAGAATGGGATTTACTGGACACGTAAATGATAAATATCTCAAGTCAAAATTTTGTCGTCCATATAAATTTTTGGTTCATTGCGTGGTACAAGCTTTATCTCACAGAAAAGGAGCTTACAACGAGACGTCAGATTACATCATGAATATTATCACATGTTTGGTGCTCAACAGGCCTTACAACATTTCACAAGTGTTGTTTGATCACATGATTGACAACATCAAAGGCGAAAAATACATTATGTGTCCAAGATTCATTCAGATGCTATTAAATGATCAAGTACTTGATTTGCTGAAGGATCCGGCTGATTAATTAAAGTTAAATCACATGATAAATGAGACCTTGAGTAGATTGAATCAATATAAAGTTCTGAAAGAAGATCCGGAGCCAAGAGTTAAGAGAATGATTTGTAAGATTGCAAATCCAGACTATGTTGCACCTAAGAATGATGCATGGAGACACAAGAAAAGTGATTCGAGGATGAAACAGAAAGTTTAAGTGGCATGCATGAGAAGAAGTTGAGGTATTGGTTTGTGAAGGATGGAAAGAGAAAGAGAACACCAAAGGTTTCTCCAACGGTGACTGCACCTAAAGTGACTACACCGAAGATTGTTGTTAAGGGTAAAGTTGGAAAGGGGGAGTCACAAAAGAGGTTGATAGATTAATTCTTTGTTATATCATTCTAATTAATGATTGATGTTTGTTTTATAGAGCCAGCAAAGAAGAAGTCTCCACCGAGACTTGTTGATGAAACAGTAATTCCTCTAGAAGATGTGATTCAACAAGGTGTTGATCTGATGAATGTATCTTTTGGAGATTATCTGAAAAAGAATGAAGAGGCCAAAGTTGCTAAAGCTGCAAAGGAAGCTGAAACTTCTGCAAAGAACGTTGAGGGAAGGAGTTGCTCACACGGATTCCAGTGCAACTGTCAGTGATTCAAGCGACACAGAACCAGAAATTGATACTTCAAAGATCGGTGTTGGAAAGATAAAACTGAAAGTGAAGCCTCAGAAGAAGAAAAAGGATTCTGATGAAGAGGATTCCACATACATTCCTACACCGCAAGAGAAAAAGAAAGTTATCAAGAAGCGCAAAGCTGTTCAAACTGGAGTTATTCCATGGAATGTCAAAGCAAGGAAGAGGTCAGCTACAATGCCCGAGATGCAAAGTGGCAAAGCTCCTAAAGTTGAAAGTGTTCAAGTTCCAAAGGTTGAAAAGCTTGATTAAACGACAGAGGGTCTAGAAGCTGAAAAGAAAAAGCCTGAAAGTCCAGAATATGTTAGAATTGAGAAGAAAGTTGGTGATGATTATGAGGTCTAGTTCATGGGTGAAAGAGAATCTACTCCACCACCTTCACCAAAGAATCCAACTATTCACATTCAAGATGATCCAGAGCAATCACAGCCAAAGAAAGACATGTCTTCTGGTTTATTTGAAGGTTTTCCAAACATTCATGGTGAATTTACTGATGATATTCTTCCTGAAGGCGATTACGACATGTTTCATGATGGAAAGATCAAGGATCTAACAAAGAAAGTAAGTGTTCTTGAGAAAGAAAAAGCAAAAGTTGAAGCTGAGCTCAAAGCTGTCAAAGCAAAGAATGAAGAGTTGAAGAAAGCATATAACAATCATGCTGAAATCATAGATGATCTGAACGACACTCTTACAGCTCAAGCCAAAGTCATTGACACTATTACTTCAGAGTTTGATGAAGTCAATGCAAAGTACGAGAACTTGAACGAAGTGAACAAGACACTGCATCAGATGATAGGTGATCTACATGAGACGTCTTCAAATGAAAGCAAGGTGTTAAGGCAAGAGATTGAAGCTCTGAGGGCAGACAAAGCTGTGAAAGATGAACAGCTAAATATGTTATATGCTGTAATAGAACACAAGCTTGGAATCGATGTCCAAGCTGCGTATAATGACTTGGAGATTCAAAGGGTTAAACAGAGAAGACTTCATAGTGAGAAAGAGTTGGCTGAGGCAGCAACTCAAAAGAATAAATGGCTGGTTATTGATAGTGAAGAGATTCTTGGGTCTTCAAGCCAACAATTCAACCAGAAGCTGAAGGTGCTGATGTTGAGATGGTAGATGCAGAGGCGAATGAAGAGGAACACATGGATGTTGATCCTCAACAAGGCTTTGTCCTCATTGGTGAAGCTTCCTCTCTACCTTATAATCTAAAAGATGTTATCCGTTTGGTAAAAGTTAATCAACAGAGAAGGAAGGCGAGAAGAGCTCAAGGTGAAATTGATCCTGATACAAAACTTCTTTGTTACAAAGAAGAGAAAGTTGATGATAAAGAAGAGGAAGAAGAAAAGATAGAAGATGAAGAGTTAGAGCAGTTGTTTGAGGATATTGATAGCTATCCTGAAGGGGAAGATGATGATGATCAAGGAGCAACGGGGTTGCTAATTGTGAAGCCAAATGTTCAGCAATCACTTGATGATTTTCGAAACGACGAGCTGAATGAACAAGTAGAGGATCAGCATCAGGAGTCTTCTTCTGGCAAACAACATGTGGGTGATCAGGTATTCCTAACTCAACCCAAAGTTATTTATTTACATTCTGCATTTGAGGGGGAGTTAGAGGTACCAAGGACCAGAGAAGAGATGTTAGAAGAATTAGGGATGGATGACGGTAATCTAAAGTTTGATATAGAAGATGAGATTCCATCGTTGCCAGAGAGAGAGTATGAATTTAAGTTTGCAAATAAAGCAGATAATTTTGATCATGTTGAAGTTGAAAAGGGTTCTGATATATCTTAAGAAGATACACCCTATCATTACTCTGGTGTTGATGACACGTTTCCTACTTTTGCTGAGATGTTTAAGTCACAAAATGAAGATGAATTACGTAGGAAAGTGGTGGAAAAGATAAGTACTGAGGGTATTCCTGAGACAGTTCCATAGGAAACATTGTTAGAAGGAAGAAAGAACTAGTTTAAGGTTATGCCAAAAGAAAGGAAGTACAAGAGATCACTACAGTATTTTACAGATCATCCAGATAAATCTCTGGGTGACATTCTATCTTGGGGTTATCTTGAGGATTTGAAAGTGTATCCTATAAGAAGACAACAAGGGGTACAGTATTTCGAGTTCTTATTTGACATCAAAACACTCCCTTGGTGGGATGTGGAGGAGCTTGTGCAAAGCAAGAATATCAAACAGTTCTATTATGGTCTTGATGTGAAGATACATGACCAGAAGCTATGGAACTACATAAAGCTCCAGGCAAAGAATAGATTTCCTGATTGGAAGCCACAATTTCCAGAGCAGATTGTCAAATTTGATCCAATCACAGGAGAAAAAGGATGTTACATTGAAGATAAAGCCGCCGAGATGCCTAAAGAACATGCCACTGCGTGCGATGGAACAAGATTTTTATGAAGACTTTCAAGGTTGGATGTATAACCAAAGCACAGCCGAAGCGGTGATATCTCTGTTTGATAAGAAGACTGGAGAAGCCAAGAGGATCAATGTGTTGGATCCTATGTGGTTGGTTAATTGTTCGAAGAAGGATATTGAGTGCTTATGTTTCGACAAAATTGTGTATGATGCTCCAGACAAAGCTCAAGCTCAACAATATCAGAAGATGGTGAACTTATGTTTTGCAAAGGATATCAACTCAGGAAGATATTGGCAGACAAAGTTCAGAGACTTAGAGTTGGAGGAGTTTCTAAAGAAAGAGAAGCGCAGTGAGAAGTTCAGAAAGATAGCGGAGAGAGCTGCAGTTGTGGGAAGAAGAAAACTAATGAGACCTCCACCAACTGACCAAACACAAATTGAATCTGAAGAGAAGAAGATCCCAAGGTGGGATAGGAAGAGAGATGGAGATCCGGTTTACAGGAAGTACTGAAATGAGGTTGGTAGACCTCTTAGGTGCAAAATGTTAGCAGAGCAAGCTAAACCCAGGAGACAGAAAGCCAAGGCTTATAGGCGCAATAGGAAGGTGAAATAAAGACTATGCAGGAAGGAAGACTACAGCTACATCCAAGGGGGAGTCTGTTAGTGCATTATGTCTGTAGCTTTCGTCTGTATCAAGTCTATGCATTTTGTCCTGTATGTGTGGTTGTATATTTGTATATGTATGTCGTTTGTATCTAGACAAAACAGGGAACAGAACGTTAACTGTCAGAACTCATCCAAATGGATGACATGTGTCATCCGGACGGATGGCCATCCGATCGGATGACACCAACACCTCCCTGATTTGCCTATAAATAGTGGAGTAGGGTCATTTGTCTAGAACCTTTTGCTTGATTGTCATAGCGAAGCTCTGTCCAGTTTGTATACGGATCTGTTATACTTTCATATTCTCTTAATGAAATTGGAAATGTTAAGCATTGATATCGTTGTTGGTGATTCTCTGACGATGCCGAGGGATTCCGCACCTCGCCATTGATTGATTCTACCATGTTCTTTTACTAGAACCGTTCCTGCGTTGCACCCACACGGGTGATACTTATTCTCACAGTCGTAGTCGTTCAACCTATCTTCATTGCCTCATATTCAAATCCTTCTGATAAAAAATGTGCTGTAAACTCTTGTGATCAGTAAAAATCGTGCAGCGAGTACCATATAAGTAATGACGCCAAATCTTCAATGCAAATATCACAGCTCCTAACTCAAGGTCGTGCGTTGTATAGTTCTTCTCATGCACCTTCAACTGACGTGACGCGTACGCGATGACCTTGTCTCGTGCATCAACACGCAACCAAGACCTTTCGAGAAGCATCACAATAAACTACAAATCCATCGGTACCGTCAGTTAAAGACAAGATAGGTGTGTCGCAGAGTTTATCATTTAATGTCTGAAAAGTTGTTTCTTGTTTCTCTTCCCAATCAAACTTTTTATCCTTCTGGGTTAGGGATGTTAGCGGCTGAGCAATGCTTGAAAAATTCTCTATGAACCGTCTGTAATAGCCTGCTAATCCCAGAAATTATCGTATCTCAGTTGGCGTCTTTGGGGCTTCCCAATTCTTGATTGCTTCGATCTTGGCAAGGTCGACATGAATTCCATTCTTATTCACCACGTGACCTAAGAATTGCACCTCGTGAATCCAAAATTCGCACTTTGACAGCTTTGCATACAAATGTTCCTTCTTCAAAAGTTCCAAGATAGCTCGCAGATGTTGCTCATGTTCTTCCTTGGTCTTCGAGTAAATAAGGATGTCATCAATAAATACAATTACGAACTTATCCTGATAAGGCTTACACACCCGATTGATGAGGTCAAAGAATACTGCCGGTGCGTTTGTTAAGCCAAACGACATGACAAGGAACTCGTAATGTCCATAGCGAGTCCTAAAGGCCGTTTTTGGGATACATTCTTCTTGTATTCGCAGTTGATGATATCCCGACCTCAAATCGATCTTCGAGTATTAGCTAGAGCCTTGCAGTTGGTCGAACAAGTCATCAATCCTCGGCAGGGGATACCGATTCTTGATGGTTAACTTATTCAACTCCCTGTAGTCGATACACATGCGAAAACTGCCATCCTTCTTCTTGATAAACAGTACTGAAGCTCCCCAAGGCGAGAAGCTCGGCCTTATAAATCCCTTATCCAACAACTCCTGGAGTTGCGTAGATAGCTCTTGCATTTCGGACGACGCAAGTCGATACGGGGCCTTGGCTACAGGAGCGGCGCCTGGAACCAAGTCAATATGGAATTCGACTTGTCTATGCGGCGGTAATCCTGGTAAGCCTTCATGTCACACCCCCAAAATCCACACGCGGAGTACCACCGCTTGGAGGCGTGACATAACCAGGATCAAGCCACCAATCATATTGAACATAGTAATTAAATAATAAAAGTAATCAATTCAACCCATCACAGTACAACTGGTGTTTAACAAAACATAATTTGAGTAGCAGAAGCATGTAAACCCAAAGTAAATCATAAGTTCAAATGTTTAAACGTTTAACATGGCATCCACGATCCATGTCCCACAACGACCTGCTCCTCCCTGTGCAAGCTCCATATGTACCTATGGTCCTGCAAGGCATGCAGCAGAGAGTCAACAACTAGTTGAGCGAGTTCACAGTTGATAGTTCAGTAATTGTAGTAGTATGAGTAGCTTTATGTTCGTTCATTCATTAGATCATGTATCGTATTAGTTTGCGTCGCGGCCATCTAGGCATGTATGCGAAGATTAGGGGAAGTTTCCCAAGTATTCTAGACTAGGTATATTTGTATCGCAGCCACCCGGCATGTGTGCGAAGTTTAGTGTATGGTTCGCAGCCATCCTAGGCATGTGTGCGAAGATTAGTCATATTATCGCAGCCAACCCCGACGTGTATGCGAAGATCAGTTCTATTAGTATCACTAGTCTATTCGTATCTTATCAATAACCCTTCCTCACCCGAGGACCATATCATTAAGTTCCATTAGCTAGGTAAGTATAAGTAAATCATCTAATCCCATTCCCACCCTGGGAACCCCATGCCTTGGCTTTGTGAACTCACCTTGGTTTTGCTCGGCAGATACACAGAAAAGTTCGATTAAGCTATATGGTGGTTAGCCACGTCCTACCATGGTTACCATACAAGTTAGGTTCGTATTCAAGTAGTGCACGTATGTTCCACATGTATTGTACACAAGTAACGATCATAGCATACACATATAATCATGGCAGATCAACAACAGTATAGTCACGTAAACAATGTCCAAGTATGCGGCCCAAATGGTTGGGCTCGTAACAGTGTGCAAGGTCCAAAACAGTGTGCATGTGTTCATGGTCTCGAGTCAAGACTAGAGATCTCAAGTCGAGACAGTGCGGTCTCGAGTTGTGCCGGCCTCAAGGTCTCGAGTCGCAACTGGGGAGGTCTCAGGTCATCATGTACTAGTCGAGACTTCACGGTCTCGAGTCGCAACCGGACCCGCAACCGTGGTCTCGGGTTGTGCTGTTTGTGTCGGTGCTGTGGTCTCGAGTCGAGACTAGGAGTTCTCGACTCGCAACCCGTGTAACAGACTTCCTTATTTGCAGCTCATGATTTTCGTAACAATAGCAAACAACTTTGGCCGTTTCACAATCAGATCAATCAACAGTTTCTATCACGTTTTCAAACGAATCAAAACAGCAAATCATAATCATTTATCAACCCTAATCATGATCTAAGCAATAACCATCAACCAAATCATCATACGAAACATAAAAATCGGATCCTTGAACCAACCAGTTCTAAACTAGCATGCACCCTAGTTTATCCATACATCAAAACTGTTAACATACTTTCAATTCGTTCAAGTTATATAAGCATCAACCAATATACATGAGCCGATTTCCAAGCATAACAACCTTAACAGTTTAGAACATCATTAACCATACTCACCACATAAAGCATGCATATCACAACATCAATTAACATGAAATCGGTAAACACACACTAACCGGTTAGGGAAGGAATGATCCGAAACAAAGCTTCGAGAGAGATGGGGTGTTCGCCGTCGCACACGGGAGAGGAGAAGAGAGAGCTCCTAGGGTTTGTGTGTGTGTAAAGTGTTTTGCAAGTTATGAGGAACTACAGCCCCTAAGGTCCATGTATGCGTATAAGGAGTGAGTGGGCCGAACCCATCATTGGGCCGCCCTTGAGGTCTCGGGTCAGGTAAGTGGTTGCGAGTGGGGTTGGGCCGAGTGAAAGATGTGCGATCCAAATTTCATAACACGCAACATAATAAAAACTCATAACATTCAACACAATCATACTTATCAACTAGTCACGCAACGTTCATACAAGTTAACACGTAATACAAGAGACGGTTCTAAAATACGAGGTCACATTATCCCCAACTTGAAAGGAATTTCATCCCGAAATTTGGTACGTATTCACTGAGGAAGCTAGGTAAGTTGTATCGTTTACTGGTTTTCCTGGGGTGTCACATCCTCCCCGTGTTGATCTGGAATTTCGTCCTGAAATTCCGTGGTAGCTTCAGCCTCAGTAGTGGTTGTACTGTTCGCGAACAATTGGGGGTACTTTTCTTTTATCTGATCTTCTCGTTCCCAGGTGAACTCTGGGCCACGACGGGAGTTCCAACGAACTCGAACAAGAGGGATTCTCCTGTTTTTGAGGACCTTGACATCCCGGTCCGTGATTTCTACTGGTTCCTCGACGAATCGCAACTGCTCGTCGATGGTGAGCTCCTTCACAGGAACTATGAGGGTCTCATCTAACAGGCACTTCTTCAGATTCGACACGTGAAAAACGTTGTGAACTGCACCGAGTTCAGCTGGTAGGCTTAGTCTGTAGGCTACTTTGCCTATTCTTTCTACGATCTCGAATGGTCCGACATACCGCGTGTCACACCCCCAAAATCCACCTGCGGAGTATCACCGCTTGGGAGCGTGACTGACCAGGATCAAGCCACCAATCATATTGAACATGTAATTAATATCAAGTATAATAAATGTAAACCAATCATTCAATACGATAGGTGTTCAAAACATAATCATAGTTTCAAAATATAGCGGAAGCATAAGTATGAAAACCCAATGTGTAACATAAGTTCAAATGTTTGAATGTTTTAACATGGCATCCACGATCCATGCTCCACAACGACCTGCTCCTCCCTGTGCAAGCTCCATGTATCTAACGACCTGCAAGGCATGTAACAGAGGATCAACAACTAGTTGAGCGAGTTCACAGTTAACAGTTCAGTAATAGTATAGTGTGAGTAGTAGTATGTTCGTTCGTTATGTCATGTATCGTATCAGTTTCCATCGCGGCCTCCCAGGCAGGTATGCGAAGATATTAGGGGATATTCATCCCAGGTATTCTAGACTAGGTTTATCTGTATCGCGGCCTACCAGGCAGGTGTGCGAAGATTAGTAAATTCAGTTCGCGGCCTTCCAAAGGCAGGTGTGCGAAGTCAGTCATAATATCGCGGCCAACCCTTGGCAGGTGTGCGAAGATCAGTTCAATAAGTGTTACTAGTCTAGCCGTATTCTTAACGTTAGGATCTATCAACTGAGTATGTACAATAAAGTAATCCAATCCCATTCCCACCCTGGGAACCCCATGCCTTGGCTGTGTGAACTCACCTTGGTTTGCTCGGTATGTTATTGCTTCTAGGGTTTATTAATCTCTAAGTCCGTTACACCCGACCTAGGATGTATTGCACATGATTCATTCAATTAGGGTTTACAATCCTCGATATTCAAGCAACGGTGCTTTGTGTGTTTATTGTGTACACGATGATATTACATAAAATGTTCACGCATGTAGAATCATATAGTTGCATTCAGTATCATACGATTATACACATAGAATCATACATCATGTAAACAGTTAATCGTATTCACATAATTCATACGTCGCGTCCTTGATTACATAGTTTAATCTAACGTAGACGTTAACCTAGTTGCCACTGTTAATATACTTAACAGAAACATCACACTTAAACAGAATTTACAACTTAACGGAGTTGCATAATTAATTTAACAGAGTTTAACCATATCAATGGGATACTAACAGGGTTAACATATATACATAATTACTAAACTAATGATGTTACTAAAGTAATAGGGTTAACAAGTTATTGAATCCACAATCCTAGCATAGAACTCGGACATAACATCAAAGCATAACTCGAACATGTGCAAGCAAAACTTCGGACCCCCATATGTAAAAGCAAAAGTCGGACCTATCTCTTATGCTATAAAACTCGGACAAGAAGTCTTGCTTACAAAAAGATCGGACATATTACATCTATAAAAGTCGGACATGAGGGGGCAGCCCCCCCTCCTCAAACTCGGACCACTATGGCCCAAACAAAGTCGGACCCCCTCTTCTAAGGTTGAAAGATCGGACAGGGGAAGGGTATAAGAATTCGGGCAGGGGATGGGGTGAAAACTCGGACAACCCATCTCCCACTTGAAAACTCGGACAACCCATTATTTTGTGCAAAGGTCGGACATCTTAATGTCCATATAAGTCGGACCCTTAAAACTCAGACGCTATGTCCTTAAACAACCTCGGACCAATGTTTTCTGATGCAAAGCTCGGATCGTTAGGGCATGATAAAACTCAGACAAATTGCATGTTTACAAACCTCGGACTTTATTCATGATTCAAAAACTCAGACACATATATCACAAAACTCTGAGTAACATTAATCATATGATCGTAGAGATTATAGCAGTTACGTTTTCTATGTTCCACAGTTACGTTCATCATTCTAAAAACCCTAACTTCATATGCGTTGACGGCAGAAACATATCAAATCATCAAATGCTTAACAACAACAACAATTGTCACAAGAATAATCTACCAAGTATGCAACTAATCATCATCATAATCACAATTATCAACATCAATTGAAAACACAGAACCATCATATTTGTCACACCCTGACTTTTGTGGAAGCGTGATTATTGGTGTGACTTCTTAATACCATTGCATATGATCATAACAACACTATATGATAAAACGAGTGGATGTACATCCATTAATTTAAGTTTAAAAGTAGTACAACATAATTGTCTGAAATGACGAGACCAATTTCAAGTTACAAACCATAACGTGTTTTAAGGAGTTCAAAAAGACTCAACAAAAGATTTTAAAACAACCCCGAGTTTAGGACCACGTATCCCGTCCAGGATTAAGATACGCCTCCTAAACCCTAATGACTTGGATGACATCTTTATTCACAACGCAGCTTAAAAACTCCAACACCGCCAGATCCATTTACTAATTCCCTGAAATACATGTAGTTTGAAAAATCAACAAAAGTTGAGCGAGTTCATGTGTAAGTAAGTACGTATAAACCTTTGTAAAAATGTCTGTATGTATGAAAATCCCTGGTATGTAGCAATAAGGAAAAACCATAATTGGGTTGCAAAGCCAATGATAAGTGTGAAGTGATGCATGAAGACTCAACCCTAGCGGATTTGTGCGTCGGGCACTTAGTCATCTCATGGTCCACTCAGCGGACTCAGGAGTGGGGCTCGCTACACCCAAATAGATCTATCACTAATGTCCCTCGGTCCTACAACGAGGATTAATGGCCTTAAGTGTCATGCCCACCACTCACATGTTCGCGTAATAAAAACCCTCCTTAAGCTAATCATACCATGTAAATAAATGTCTGTAAATGTCTGTAAATGTCTGTAACATGTATTTCACCCCCGAGGTCTAAAACTAAAAATAGTTAAGAGAAAAGGGGGACATGAACTCACAGTATTGCGTCTTCGGTACTCGTAACCCAAATCTCTTCAGCAAACACGACTACCTACAATAGTCTAACGTCTATTAGACGAACGGGTCGTGCCTTGTCTTAGTATTTATGTCTTTGAGTTACGTTTCTTATATTATTTCGTGTGATAATTATTTGTCAAAATAATTAGTATTTCAACTTAATCATATGCCGTGTTGGAATATTTGTTCGTTCCATATTCTAGTATCAATACTTCTAAAGTGTCTTATATGCGCGGTTCCTTCCCAAGGATGGGATGCCGGAAATATATATTTAACCATATTCATGTATGAAACCAACCTCCGATACTTTGTATTTTGTGATAAATATTATGACGAGTTTTATTTTTGAAAACAAAATCTAAAGTATACCAGTAAACACCCGTCTCACAAATATTTATTAAGTGTTAGGATTTTCGGAAAATTTCGGTAGAGTCTCCTTTGTAAATAGGGGTGTCCATGCTTAATTAGCATATCATTTTCTTATACATATATCAATAGTTCATTTTCAATAACCAACCCGACATATCGACATACAAAACATTACATACTTCATTTCAGCTTTATTACTCGAAACCGGACTGTTTTCGAGGATTTTTATAAAATAGTTATCCTTTTCCAAAAATTACCAAATTTTTACAGAATGTCACATTTGTTCCAAATTTTATTGTGTGAAAATATCAAAGTCCAATTCGTTACCCATATTTTATAGAAAATCATTTTCTCGACTGCAATCAGATTTGTTACTTTCTGATTGCAGTTTACGGAAATATTCACTAAAAATTAACCGTAAGTCCGTTTGACGAAAATCCAGTTGGAGGGTCATCCTGACAATGGTGTCCATCTACTGTAAAAATTTCATGAGTCGGTTTCACTCAGGTTTCAGGTTATGACTTTGAAAACAACACACTTTTTCTGCAGTAAAAATGCAGCTTGAGCCGCTGTCCAAAAATAGTCTTTTATAAATAGTAAACGGTCTCGAAAAATTATGATTCCAGTGGCATTTGTTTAGTTGTTCCAAAATACTCATTTTAGGCTTCAGAAAATCCGTTTTTCGATTTAAAATGATCCCTTTACAGCCTGTTGAAGTTGGCTGGAAATCCAACTCAGCAAGCTGTTTACATTGTAGAAGTGACTAAAAGTGCATAAACGAAGATCCTAATCATGGTTTATGGATGAACAAATGTTAAAAACTTCAATCATGCTTTAACCAACCCTAAATCATTCAGATTTCAACCTCACACAACCTTTTTATATATGGTTTTTAGGCAGAATTTTAAGTTCTCATTTTAGTGTTTAAGCTTTGTGTGTGTCATGAACATTCAACAAATCGTAACAAGAATCAATGTGGAACAAAAGTATGAATGGACTTACTACTAGCACAAGGCTAGGGTAGTAATCTTAGGATGAGATGATGGTGAAAAGTTGGTGACAAAGCTTGAATCAAACTTCCTTGAACACCTTCAATCTTGCACTTCTATGGATGAACTTCACACTTGAAAAAGAGCTTGTTGGAGAAGAAAATGGAGGATGGTGAAGTGTGGTGGTGGTGAATTCGGTTATGGGCAGCCAAGAGGGAGGGAGAGAGAGTGATAAAATGGTGGAGTGAACTTGTAGAGAAGATGAAATGATGAGATGAATCTTATAGCCCAACCTAGTGTCATCATGGATATTTCTTGGCAAGATCAACACATGAGGAGGTCCAATGACATTAAAAAGGAATATTTCATTGAGATTTAGTGATGATGATGGTGGGTCCCATAAGTGGGCCGAAATTTGTGAGGGGGGGGGGGTAAAATGTAAAATTTTTATTATAAATAGGTGATTATTTAGAAGGTTAAGGGTATTTACAAGTATAGTGGGTGTATGTCATGTTTACATGGTGCATGGGGATTTTTGTGACCATAATTTATTTAAAATGATAAAATAATATTTCTAACAATATTTTCATGTCTCGGGTAATGTCTGGTTGTTCGGTTTCGCATCGTTCTGTTAAAGCGTTTAATTGTCCCGTAAAGCGTCTTTTGTGCATCTTTTTGTAACGAAATTAGTTCCAACACTTAGGAAAGTGTCCAGGACCATTTAGTCAATACTCCGTATAATATGATGTGTTAAAAGCTGAATTATTACAAAAAATACGGAATTCTGTAATTAAATTGCGTTTTAGGCACTTTCCGGCACTCGAACTATCACCTAGTGACATAGTCTTATGGTCCTCACTTCCCTACACTCCATACTGGTGTAGTGTTTTATCCCTGGCCTATACTGGCCTAAAATAGTATCTGTCTAAGTGCTGGCATTGTCAACATGTGTCTGAGTTATTCGCTCACTGTACTAACTGTGCTTTGTGCATCAGGTTTGCCACTAAGAGTCTGTATGAAATGAATAGAGTGACTGTATGTAAAGAATGCACATGTATGTATATAACATAAATCAGTAAGCAATTTAAAGCATCAGATGTAATCAAGCACAGTCATTAAGCACATAATTAGGGTTAATTAATTTGTACAGTACCTGTAATTATGAGGGTTGTCACATTCTCCCCCCGTTAAGAAAATTTCGTCCTCGAAATTTGTACTACCTTAACTCCTTAGGGTTTCATTATGCATGTATGTATATGAATAGTACCGAGGTAGATAATCACCAAACCGAATCAAACCTTATTCACATCAAGTGAGTCCAAGAATATATAACAACACGAATCCAATGGTTAAAAGGTATGTGCTTTTAGCATTTAATGTCAAAGGCATAAGTCGTATTGACGTGTAGTCTAGTGTAATCCAGTCACAGGGGTTCCACAAAAGAGGAGTCTTGTCCATTAGGATACTTAGATAGTCGGTCACAATTTTTTTTTTTGCCAACGAGTTTTCGCAACCGTAGCATCCGCTATATGAACTCAAAATCAATAACTCAAAAGTAGTAGCAAAGTGATCTGTAAATCTCCCGACTAAATGAACGGAAAGGTTTAGTGTGTTGGCACTCTTAAGTTTCGAAGGTACACCGAATGGAATACAAGCGAATTTTGGTGTATCACGGTTTTGATTCGTAGTTGCATCAGAAATGTTTAAATGACAAGTCAACAAAAGTATATGCAGTTTTGGTGAAACAGTTGACCATGATTAGCACAAGATAATGACACCACGTAATGACGAGATTCAATAATGGTGGTGACTAAACAAGTTTACCGTGCCTGAAATCAAATGAAAGTGTACAAAGACAACCCGAAGGTTTGATTTACACAATGTCGTAAAGTTTCCAGTTGAACAAAGAATATCAAAGAGCCACTGTTTTTGATCGAAGGTGAAAAAGTATTAAATACCGCAAGGTATTCGATTAGTCAATGAAAGAATCGCTAAGAGGTACATTGTGCTATGGAATGAATCTATGTACCATTGCCTACACACAACTGTGTTGAGACTGCTTTAATTGTGATAAACTAGACGGATTTAGAGCAAGTAAATAATTTAAATCCGTATATGAAGTGAGTAACCCAATTAGCACAAGCTTCAATTCTTTGAAAATATCACCTCAAGGGGTCGAAGTCAATCAAACGATTTAGTGGAGTCGTAGACCAACCGAATCTACTATGACTCGTAATGAAAGAATCTTTGTAAAAATGTTTGAATATGATGCTCCCAATACATCATATGACGTCTTAATTCAAACGTGTGAAATGGATAAGTTCAAACAATTGAACTTAGTTTCAGTGTAACTCGCCAATAAACGTATGCATCAACAAAGGAAATCTCAGCATGGTTACAAAAATAAACCATGAATGTATCTTGAAACAAAAGAAGTTTTCGAGAAAGTGTGTTGACTTGATAGCAAAGAGTCAACCGTTACAATAATGTAGGCCATTCGAATCACAAAACAGTAGTTAGATTTAGCAACATAATATTCGAATTTCAATGAAGCGCTTGAAATGAAACCGCACGCGTAGCAAAAGGTGCATGCGTAATATGTGAGTTTTCAAGTAATGACACAATGAGTGTTTGCTAAAATGGAGAAACGACCAAATATTCGAAGCAAAAGAGTGTTCGCTCTCAGCGAAGAAAATCAACGTGATGCAACTACTTTAAGGGGAGTAGAGATGCAAACATCTACTCGGCTAGGAGCAAAAGTGAAGATTTTAACGAAAGAATTCCAGGTACTTTCTGTTTTGCTAACTGAAATGGCATATATGACAGGTTAATGTGTTAGATTGAGTTAACAGATATGGTGTTTAATTAACAACCTTTACAAGTTTGGACCTGGGTTTCTAAGGGTCCTAAGAATATGTTTTCTAGACCCTCAAGGTTTCGTATTCTATGTAACTCGGTTTTGTGCATTGGGTAGGAAACACCATCTTGTGTGCGTCTAAAACAAGTTATCGTCCCACGATTTCCCCGGTATACTATCTTCCTGAATTTATCGCTAACGACACTCGATCGTTGATTAGTCGTGCAATAGTAGTCGGATCCTCACAGTTAGTTAAATAAGAAATTCGTAAATTCTCAGCAAGAGTTACTGACTCTTGTGGATTAGCTCGTTCGGATCTTGATAGTTGATGCCTATTTGAAAATTACGTCCTCCTTCTTGGCGAGCAGAATTTGGGTTACCCAACATGGAATTTTTGGTCTGTTATCTTCCTGCTTTATTAGCGTCTGAGGTTGCACTGCCAATTCTTGCATCTCCGAAGGTGTAAGTCGCTAAAGGTGCATCGACTACAGGCGCGACGCCTGGAATCAAATCGATGCGAAGATTCGTCTTGTCGTTGAGGGGATAATTCTGGCAAGTCTTCAGGGTAGACTTCAGGATATTTCCTTATCACAGGAATATCGTCGAGTTTTGGTTCTTCGGCTCCCTTGCCCCCGACATGAGCCAAGAAAACAACACATCCTTTACTCAATAACTTTTGGGCCTTCCCGCAATTAGTAATTTGTAGGGGCGTATCCTGCTTCATGAGCCACGGTCGTTTCTTCGTTTGCCATTGTGGTGCGGTTATCAATCTCCGCTCGAACACTCGGCAGTTGATCCATTCCAATTACCTTGTTGAAGCTTTCCAACTCAACTGGCAGTAGATTATGCATAAATTCACGCTCTCTGGGTTCTATCTTGCCGTTTCTAGTCACTGCATTGGCTTCCACTAGCTTCACCTAGCTAGTCCCATCGAGTGCAAGTTATCTAACTTACGTGCTACCCTATCAAGTACACTCTCGAACTCTAGAGATTCGAAACCAAAAATTTGCAACAGTATTTGGCAACACAGATGCATAACGTTGAGTGATATTAGACGTACTGATATCCATGCTTGGATTCCTGGTGTGCTCCCCTAGCTCTGCTACTGAGCTTTTATCCTCGTGCCTGATTCTTCTTAGGGCAGTATCTTCTAAAATGCTTCTTGCTCCCACAGTTAAGACAACCTTGAGCACGTTTTTGTCTGTCACTTGTCCTGCCTGGATAATCGTCACTTTCGTTGCTCCCTCCGTGATTCTTGCTTCCATCTTGGCCTCCATTCCTACTTTCAGTAACTTGCCTACAAGTTTCCTTAGGATGCCCTCTCTTGCCACAGTTATCACATTTCCCATATTTACATCGCCCGACATGATAGCATAGACAATTGTCGCACTTAGGGAGAATACCCATGTAGTCCTTTCCCTTTTTGGCCTTTTTCTTGTTACTTGCCTGAGTAATCTTCTTGAAATTTGTGATCTTTCTCTTATTATCCCCAGATGAGTCTATAGGAGTCTCCTTTCTCTCGTCCGTAGTGGAAAATTTTCCTAGTCTAATCGCTTCTTCAGTGAGCGCCACACTTGTGTTGATAGCCTCGGTGATCGTTGAAGGTTTAGATGTTGTTACCAGGCTTAGAATCTGAGGTGCCAATCCCCCTATGAAACGCTCAATCTTCCTAGGTTCCGGTTCCACCAAACGCGAAGCAACTTGTGATAATTCGCCAAATCTCTGCACATATTCGGCTATCTTTGGACCTTCCATTTTCAAGTTCCACAATTCCGTCTCCAACTTCTGGACTTCTGCCCTCGAGCAATATCTTTTTCGCATTAGTTCTTTCAGTTCGTCCCACGTTAAAGTGTTCACAGCAGTCTCGCCCATTGTCTGAACCTGGAGGTTCCACCATGACAGAGCCCCATCTACAAATAGCCTAGCTATGTACGTGACCTGGTGCCCTGGGGCACATTTGCTCAATCTTAAGACAGAATCCGTCTTCTCAACCCAGCGTACGAAGGCTAAGGCACCACCAGTGCCGTCAAATTCCCGAGGTTTGTGGTCTAAGAACTGCTTGTAGGTGCAGCCTTCGCTGTGTTCAGAGCGAAGGGCCTCGAGCTGTGCAATGGCATGTGAGATGCGCACTTGCAGTTCTGCCGCTGTTGTTGGCGGAAGGTTGTTGGCATTGACGTTCCCTTGTGCCGACATCTTCTCAGAAGAAGATTAGTTAAGTCAGGTTATATTTGTTCAGGGGACACGCTTAGTTGTTTAGTGGTCATATGTACATACATACAATAGGTTATCATACCAACCAATCAAGCAATAGCATAATCATAGCATAACCAAGCAATTTGGTAATTATGTTTAACGAGAGCATAGCAAGTAAGCACGTAGCGTTAAAATTATAGCACACACATATAGATCAATAACGTGCTTAACGAAGACATAGCGTCTGAGCTTTCGCTGGTCATTGGCCACAACGTATTGTCGCATGTTTTATGATAATTGGGCTCTCATTATTCTCCGACCACAATTGTATCGTCTTTCGAAATGTATCACATCAAAGGGGGAAACAGGGTCACCCTACCCTTGCCCAACAAGTATATCAGTGTATCAAAATCACGTAGTCTGAAGTGGTCTTTAAAAGTCTCCACAATCCCGGCTTATCATTAGTGTCTTTACCCAAAAGTAATGCAATCCGCAAAATCCAGAAATCAATTATGTTGGTGACTGAGGTGGAGTGGGAAAGAAAAGTAAATCGTTAACATGCGTGAACTCCTCCTTGAGCTTGTCTATACGTTGAAGTAATTAACCTGTCTGCCGCTCGACAGTAAAGAAACGAGCCTTAATAGCCAAGAAGGTGTAATATCAGCAGGTGAGTGTGCCAAAGGAGACAGTGTTGGATGTGGAGGATCAAAGTATACTGGCAATAGACAGGGTGGAGGACGTGGTGTCAGCTAAAGCTCCAACGTTCTGCGACTCATATCCTCAAACCGTAGCTGTGTAGTCCCCATAGTGTGAGGGATGGTAAGGATCTAAAATTAGCATAGTGTATTATAGGGACCATCGAAATGGCTCGTCCAGCGCTGTAGGTTTGAAAGTAGCAACGGTGCGGCCTGTGAGGTCATAGAAAATGTTGCAGCAGCAATAGGGATCGTTATGCGGGTGCCATCCTGGAGTACCTTTCTGTGGTGTGGGTAAGTCCTAAGAGGAAGTAATAGGCATGCTGATGCAATGGACGTCGGTCTCCATAGGAGAGAAGGAGCAATCATCATCGGTTGTGGGTGCAAGAACAAACGTCTCAACCAATAAGGGGATCGTCAGGTGCAGGTACTGGGTTAGATATAAGAGGTGCAATGTTTGGTAGACCAAAAGAAGCAGGGTCATAATCAAGCAAGGGTGCAGGACCAGCAGATGCAACATCAAGCTGTCCCACAAAGGTGCAGAAGCTAGCTCAAGGGCAGTCTTCGGGTCATGTAACAATGTGGCGCCTCGAGCAAGTGATAGTGCAGCAGTTATGACGGCGTCGTCGTCTGTGTCAGTAGTAGAAGGTTGCAATCCGGCCATCTATAAGGCTGTAAATGTCACAGACTCAGAGGAGTCTGAAATCGTGTGTATTCCAGGCGTAGAGGATAGCCTGATAACAGAGGTCTCAAATGTGAAATTTGTAATAACGTTCTCGTCTAACTTTCCATCACCATGGATGTCGTCAGGAGGACCATCAATAGTCATGTCGACGTCATCAGCTATTCGTCGAGTAGCCAACCTTCGGAAGGAATGTCCACGGGGGGCGTATTGTCGAGGTTCAAAACCATGGTGTGTTCACCATTGGGGTGACCAGTGATGAAGTGGTCATGGACTGAAACAAGAGTAGTAGGAGGATTTTTGTCGGAGAAGCCTTCTGTAAGGATAAATCATCCCAAAATCTGGTAGCGCGAACTGTTGTAAGTCGTCCTTGCCCTTGGTCAGCATATCAGGGTCACTCTCAGTGTCTGACGTAAATATCTCCGGCGCAAGTGCAGTCTCATCATTTGTGGTGGTGGCCATAGGGTCATCAATGCTTGACAACCCGCTTTTTGATCAAGGCGACATGTGTATCGGTACATGGTAGTCATAGTATGTATTTCCATAGTAATTACTATCAGTTAGCGTATGCAAACAGTTTTCCACATATGCACGTGTATCAATAATCAGCAATTAAGCATGTATGTGATAACAATGTAAGCAAGTAATCATCCTAGTCTTCCCTAGACTATCCCACCCAGTCTCTTAGACTGAACTCCCTAGTCTCTCAGACTAACTCCCTTGTCTCTAAGACCAACTCCCTGGTCTCTAAGACTAACTTCCCCAGTCTCTAGGACTAAATCCCTGGTCTCTAAGACCAAACCTCCCAGTCTCTAAGACTAAATCCCTGGTCTCTAAGACCAAACCTCCCAGTCTCTAAGACTAAATTTTTCCCCAGCCTCTAAGACTGAACCTCCCCAATCTCTAAGATTGAACCCCTCAGTTTTTAAGACTGAACCTCCCTAATCTCTAAGATTGAACCCCTCAGTCTCTAAGACTAAACCTCCCCAGCCTCTAAGGCTGAACCTCCCTTAATCTCTAAGATTGAATCCCTCAGTCTCTAAGACTGAACCTCCCTCAGCCTCTAAGGCTGAACCTCCCTCAATCTCTAAGATTGAATCCCTCAGTCTCTAAGACTGAACCTCCCTCAATCTCTAAGATTGAATCCCTCAGTCTCTAAGACTGAACCTCCCTCAGCCTCTAAGGCTGAATTATAAACATATATTTTGGAATGTGTATTTGTGCCTTTTGTTTGTAAAAATGTTTGTTCCCTGGATCTGGGCGTTTTGTGTTTGCAATGAAAAACATGTTTGTAAAAGCGTTTTTGTGAGAGCCCTATTGATCGTAGTCTAGACTCGAGAATGAATCCTAGTTCGCTACGAACCTGGCTCTGATACCAAGCTGTCACACCCTGACTTTTGCGGAAGCGTGATTATTGGTGTGACTTCTTAATACCATTGCATATGATCATAACAACACTATATGATAAAACCAGTGGATGTACATCCATTAATTTAAGTTTAAAAGTAGTACAACATAATTGTCTGAAATGACGAGACCAATTTCAAGTTACAAACCATAACGTGTTTTAAGGAGTTCAAAAAGACTCAACAAAAGATTTTAAAACAACCCCGAGTTTAGGACCACGTATCCCGTCCAGGATTAAGATACGCCTCCTAAACCCTAATGACTTGGATGACATCTTTATTCACAACGCAGCTTAAAAACTCCAACACCGCCAGATCCATTTACTAATTCCCTGAAATACATGTAGTTTGAAAAATCAACAAAAGTTGAGCGAGTTTATGTGTAAGTAAGTACGTATAAACCTTTGTAAAAATGTCTGTATGTATGAAAATCCCTGATATGTAGCAATAAGGAAAAACCATCATTGGGTTGCAAAGCCAATGATAAGTGTGAAGTGATGCAGGAAGACTCAACCCTAGCGGATTTGTGCGTCGGGCACTTAGTCATCTCATGGTCCACTCAGCGGACTCAGGAGTGGGGCTCGCTACACCCAAATAGATCTATCACTAATGTCCCTCGGTCCTACAACGAGGATTAATGGCCTTAAGTGTCATGCCCACCACTCACATGTTCGCGTAATAAAAACCCTCCTTAAGCTAATCATACCATGTAAATAAATGTCTGTAAATGTCTGTAAATGTCTGTAACATGTATTTCACCCCCGAGGTGTAAAACTAAAAATAGTTAAGAGAAAAGGGGGACATGAACTCACAGTATTGCGTCTTCGGTACTCGTAACCCAAATCTCTTCAGCAAACACACGACTACCTACAATAGTCTAACGTCTATTAGACGAACGGGTCGTGCCTTGTCTTAGTATTTATGTCTTTGAGTTACGTTTCTTATATTATTTCGTGTGATAATTATTTGTCAAAATAATTAGTATTTCAACTTAATCATATGCCGTGTTGGAATATTTGTTCGTTCCATATTCTAGTATCAATACTTCTAAAGTGTCTTATATGCGCGGTTCCTTCCCAAGGATGGGATGCCGGAAATATATATTTAACCATATTCATGTATGAAACCAACCTCCGATACTTTGTATTTTGTGATAAATATTATGACGAGTTTTATTTTTGAAAACAAAATCTAAAGTATACCAGTAAACACCCGTCTCACAAATATTTATTAAGTGTTAGGATTTTCGGAAAATTTCGGTAGAGTCTCCTTTGTAAATAGGGGTGTCCATGCTTAATTAGCATATCATTTTCTTATACATATATCAATAGTTCATTTTCAATAACCAACCCGACATATCGACATACAAAACATTACATACTTCATTTCAGCTTTATTACTCGAAACCGGACTGTTTTCGAGGATTTTTATAAAATAGTTATCCTTTTCCAAAAATTACCAAATTTTTACAGAATGTCACATTTGTTCCAAATTTTATTGTGTGAAAATATCAAAGTCCAATTCGTTACCCATATTTTATAGAAAATCATTTTCTCGACTGCAATCAGATTTGTTACTTTCTGATTGCAGTTTACGGAAATATTCACTAAAAATTAACCGTAAGTCCGTTTAACGAAATTCCAGTTGGAGGGTCGTCCTGACAATGGTGTCCATCTACTGTAAAAATTTCATGAGTCGGTTTCACTCAGGTTTCAGGTTATGACTTTGAAAACAACACACTTTTTCTGCAGTAAAAATGCAGCTTGAGCCGCTGTCCAAAAATAGTCTTTTATAAATAGTAAACGGTCTCGAAAAATTATGATTCCAGTGGCATTTGTTTAGTTGTTCCAAAATACTCATTTTAGGCTTCAGAAAATCCGTTTTTCGATTTAAAATGATCCCTTTACAGCCTGTTGAAGTTGGCTGGAAATCCAACTCAGCAAGCTGTTTACATTGTAGAAGTGACTAAAAGTGCATAAACGAAGATCCTAATCATGGTTTATGGATGAACAAATGTTAAAAACTTCAATCATGCTTTAACCAACCCTAAATCATTCAGATTTCAACCTCACACAACCTTTTTATATATGGTTTTTAGGCAGAATTTTAAGTTCTCATTTTAGTGTTTAAGCTTTGTGTGTGTCATGAACATTCAACAAATCGTAACAAGAATCAATGTGGAACAAAAGTATGAATGGACTTACTACTAGCACAAGGCTAGGGTAGTAATCTTAGGATGAGATGATGGTGAAAAGTTGGTGACAAAGATTGAATCAAACTTCCTTGAACACCTTCAATCTTGCACTTCTATGGATGAACTTCACACTTGAAAAAGAGCTTGTTGGAGAAGAAAATGGAGGATGGTGAAGTGTGGTGGTGGTGAATTCGGTTATGGGCAGCCAAGAGGGAGGGAGAGAGAGTGATAAAATGGTGGAGTGAACTTGTAGAGAAGATGAAATGATGAGATGAATCTTATAGCCCAACCTAGTGTCATCATGGATATTTCTTGGCAAGATCAACACATGAGGAGGTCCAATGACATTAAAAAGGAATATTTCATTGAGATTTAGTGATGATGATGGTGGGTCCCATAAGTGGGCCGAAATTTGTGAGGGGGGGGGTAAAATGTAAAATTTTTATTATAAATAGGTGATTATTTAGAAGGTTAAGGGTATTTACAAGTATAGTGGGTGTATGTCATGTTTACATGGTGCATGGGGATTTTTGTGACCATAATTTATTTAAAATGATAAAATAATATTTCTAACAATATTTTCATGTCTCGGGTAATGTCTGGTTGTTCGGTTTCGCATCGTTCTGTTAAAGCGTTTAATTGTCCCGTAAAGCGTCTTTTGTGCATCTTTTTGTAACGAAATTAGTTCCAACACTTAGGAAAGTGTCCAGGACCATTTAGTCAATACTCCGTATAATATGAGTGTGTTAAAAGCTGAATTGTTACTAAAAATACGGAATTCTGTAATTAAATTGCGTTTTAGGCACTTTCCGGCACTCGAACTATCACCTAGTGACATAGTCTTATGGTCCTCACTTCCCTACACTCCATACTGGTGTAGTGTTTTATCCCTGGCCTATACTGGCCTAAAATAGTATCTGTCTAAGTGCTGGCATTGTCAGCATGTGTCTGAGTTATTCGCTCACTGTACTAACTGTGCTTTGTGCATCAGGTTTGCCACTAAGAGTCTGTATGAAATGAATAGAGTGACTGTATGTAAAGAATGCACATGTATGTATATAACATAAATCAGTAAGCAGTTTAAAGCATCAGATGTAATCAAGCACAGTCATTAAGCACATAATTAGGGTTAATTAATTTGTACAGTACCTGTAATTATGAGGGTTGTCACAATATTATAAACTAGGGTTTTCAAGAATTACAAGAATCATGCATTGATAATAATCCAACAATCAATAAACAATGATTACACAATTACCTTCAATGGTTCTAGAGAAAGAGAGGAATCGAAAGTGATGAATGTCTTGTGCCAATGATGGTGGTGATGATGATTGCTAGGGGATTAGAGGATTGCAAGTACGTGTTTTGTTTTGTGCACAAATGATTAGTGAAAAGGGATTAGGGTTAAGTATCTCTAGGATTCACTAATTACCCTCTCCCCCCTAAATATCATATTTTTACACATGTACACCATCTCATAACCATTTCATAGTTTCACCACCAAGTTTACATATTTGACAAGTTTATCACAACTAACACATAACCACGCACAGTCACACAATACGATTCATTTCATCAAATCGTACATAATTCCATAGCAATTAATTGTGCAAATAATCAACTAGACAATACAAGAACGTGCAATAAATGCGAAATGGAAATCTTGGAAATTCGAGTTGTCACACCGCGGATTAAGCTTGCCCCGTTTGCCAAAACGAACCACACCCTTCCAGGGTGAGACTTTGAGTAGCACTCGATCCCCAACTTGGAACTCGAGTGGTTTCATGCGCTTATCAGCGTAACTTTTCTGACGGTCACAAGCTGCTGCTATGCGTTGCCATATCTGTGCAATCCGTTCAGTAGCATCAACTACCATTTCTGGTCCTGTGATTTGACTATCCCCCACCTCTGCCCAACAGAGAGGTGACCGGCATTTACGTCCGTACAATGCCTCGAATGGAGCGGCTTGAATGCTGGTGTGGTAGCTGTTATTGTACGAGAACTCCACCAAAGGAAGATGCTTTTCCCAGCTGTTGCCGAAATCAATAACACATGCTCGAAGCATGTCTTCTAGGGTTTGAATCGTGCGCTCAGATTGTCCATCCGTCTGAGGATGTGTAGGATCGTGAAACGACCTAACGAGTCGATCAGAAGAGTGCTTAGACCGAAACAGAGGCGGAATTCATTGATTCGGTCTTCGTTTAGCTTGTATTCACTTTAATTGTCTCCTTTATTGATCTTTGACACTTTTATAGTACAAATACACTTTGACAGGGCTTCGCCGTCGAAAATCAGAACCATACAACTGAAACCGTTTGACAGGTATTTATAGGAGATACCTGACCGTTTGAAGATGATATGCCATCCTTCAAACGGTCACCCTTCAAACGGAAGGGTTTCAAACGGATAGCATTCAAACGATAAGGTTACATTCAAACGACCAACATCATCTCAAACGGAAGGTTGTCTTCAAACGGCCAGCCTTCAATATTTTCATATTTCATGCCTAATCTGATCTCCAACGAACCCGAGACTCGACATAAGACGAAGACGACAGATGAATGCACCAACAGACTCCCCCTCAGATGTTGACGAGTCTTAAGTGTCGAGTCTTCATAATCTTCTATCTTAATTGGTCTTCTTCAGGAACTTCCTCCTGGAATCATGTGCCTGGATCTTTCTCTGGTTATAACTTTCATCAGACTCCCCCTATCATCATGCTAGGATGGTTGTCTGGGATTTGTTACCACCATTGAAATCAACTCCGTTTAAGCTCTTCTCTGGTTCTGATGTGTCTCCTGGCTATCCGTAGCAACAGGATCAGAAACCTGCACAACTCAAACACACTATCACAAACCAAAACACAATTGTGATTCAACTTAATGAATCAGCTAATCATATAAGAAAACTATGAAGATCAAATTGTAGGTTAACATTCAACTTAAACGTCAAGTTAATGAACCAATTTTACACTTCAAATCTTCACAATTTCACACACTCTCTCCCAAACCATACGTTCAACATGTTTAGCACTTGAAATGTTGAAAATCAGCTTTTCACAATCAGTTGTCCAAAATTTTTTTGTAGTTTTCAAATTTTAAACAAAAAAAAAAACAATATTTTTGGATTTTTGAAATAGATGAAATACTAAAATGAATTGAATACAAACACTATTTTTGCGAGATTGTGCAAGAGGATCATACCAGTTTTGTGACAAATCACTAACACCATTAAGCTTTAAACATACTCAGTTCTAAACAATTTACCTAGATTGTCAGTATATTGGTCCACTTTAAATTTTCACACAGATTTCAATCGATTCGAGATACGATATTAGTGTTTTAGAAACTTAAACTTAATTGTGTATCACTCCACTTGAATATACTCCTGTATCCAGATCCCAATATTCAGTCTTACAGGTGAGTATACCACATATGATATCTGTAAAGGGGTTATGTGCGAGGGCCGTGAGAGCTCAGGTCGATACTTCCGTATACGCAGAGAGATGACGGCTTCGACTTTTGGTGGGTCCCCTTTAGAGGATCTTTTGATTACAACAGCAGCGACTATCAATTTTATTGTTTCATCAGCTTGCTGAGGGCGATGCTATGTTTCAAGCATTTACAGAAAGTATTATCCGGGGACTAGGTCAGTACTTCCATACAGCAGAAGTCCCGGGATAATACTCCAGATATCACTGAGTATAAAGACCTAGTATCTCAGAATACGGGACCTTTCAAACAAGATTTCGGGGGTAACCCATATATTCAAGAATAGTTACCCACGAATCAAGCAAGTTTGAATTAGGTTTATATCTCGTTTCAATTTACTAAATGTGCAAAACCTACTGACACATCCGCAGTAAGATTGTTTATCACTTTTAAACTTTCCAAATCTTTAGCATGTTGTGATAGTCCACTGATGTACTATCATCTCCTCTTATAGCAACAAAACTCATTTTCATTTTTCAATTTTTTAAATTTTTCAAAATTTTATTACTCCCCCTAAAATCAAAATATGTTTCAGTTTTGATTTTCTAAAGAAAAATTGAAAACAAACTATACAAGAAATTTGACAACATTATGTGAATTACCTCAATTCACCATTCTCATGCAAAACAATCAGAACTCTCCCTCATAACAAACTATTTTCTCATAGTGATTTCAAAACACTTAAGTTTGTTTCAATCAAAATGGTTTTTCCAGAAAATTTAGTTTGTTTACCAATCATTTTAGGTTCGGGGTTATCTCATCATCTTGTTTTTCACACACACATGATAGATTTTACAACGTCAAAATTTAAATCTCAACATCACTTGTAGAAAATCAAGTACAACTTAATGTCCCTGATTTACCACATGTAAAGCGAAAAATCGCCAAAGTGAAATTTCTCAAGAAATGTGCCGATTCATGTTCCACACTTACCAACCTGGGAACTCCGGCAAGTCAGGTTTTTCATTTAAACAGATTCACCCAAGCCTGACTGTCCTTGGGTGATTTCGAATTCTTGTTTAGCAATGGTGGAAAGTTTGCATCATCCATTGTTAAACCTGAATCCTCCTTTTTTACCTCAACCAATGGCTCCTCTGGCTTTGACGAACCAGAATCATTGCCTGCAGGTGGCTTGTCTGACTTTGACACGTCAGATTCATCGCCGACATGTGGCTCCTTTGTTTCCAAAGAAACAGATTCATCGCCACCAAATGTTACCTTCTTCTTGTCCTTTTTCGTCCTCAGATTTGTATCTAATGAATTCGTCTTGCTTGACTTTGCAGTTGAGGGAGTTGATTCATCAGAACTCTTATTCGATCTGTCCGGTGAACCCGAGGACAAAATCTTCTCCAGATATTCTCTGGCCTTCTTCCTCTTCTTTCGCAGTTTGTCTTTTTGCCCCTGAGAAAGCTTAACTTTCGTTTCTTGAACTTTAGGTTTTTGAACCTTCTGTTCTTTGACTTTCTGTTCTGAAACTTTCAGTTCCTTGGGCTTTTCTTTGACTTTGACTGACTTCATCACCCTTTTCTGAGATACAGCCCTCGATCTCTCATTTGATCTCATTGGGCAATCTCTGGCAATGTGACCTTTGATTTGACAATTAATGAATTCGTCTTGCTTGACTTTGCAGTTGAGGGAGTTGATTCATCAGAACTCTTATTCGATCTGTCCGGTGAACCCGAGGACAAAATCTTCTCCAGATATTCTCTGGCCTTCTTCCTCTTCTTTCGCAGTTTGTCTTTTTGCCCCTGAGAAAGCTTAACTTTCGTTTCTTGAACTTTAGGTTTTTGAACCTTCTGTTCTTTGACTTTCTGTTCTGAAACTTTCAGTTCCTTGGGCTTTTCTTTGACTTTGACTGACTTCATCACCCTTTTCTGAGATACAGCCCTCGATCTCTCATTTGATCTCATTGGGCAATCTCTGGCAATGTGACCTTTGATTTGACAATTATAGCATCTTCTCGTCTCATATCTCCAACTCTGGCAGTTAACAGCAATGTGTCCTTGATAGCCGCATCTGTAACACACTCTGTTATCGTACCAATCACCATTTTCATACCAAACGCTCAGATCAAGCACTGTTTGGCTTGGTGATACTCTTTCCTCATGTTTGCTAGATTTGGCTTTTGAGCACTGTGGTCCGACCTGCACCACTTATTACCAACAAATTTTGAGTTTTCATTTTTTACTTTTTGTAATTTTTCATTGCGATTGGATGATCGATCTGATGAACTTTTATTATCTTTTTGAACATTTTTCTCATTTTTAATTTTTTGTTTCTGTTCCACTTTCTTCTTCAAAGGTTTTTGCTTAGAGCATTCACCTTTTTCAGCTGATTGTAGAACAGTTTTCTGAAACTTTTCCTTTAATTTCAAAAACAATTTTTGTTTTTCAATTTTTTCATTTTCATCATCAGATTTCTCATCACAATCTTCAACTTTGACATTGTCAAAGTTTGTGACATCGTCACTTATTGGAACTGAATTGATGGGTTTTGGACAGGGAAACTTCAAACTGTCTGATGAAGTCACAAAACCTATCAACTTCTTCTCAAGTTCATCAATCTTGCTTCTGGAATTCTCAGTTTCTTGTTCAAGCTGAGATATTCTTTCAAGATGAAACTTGATTGAATTTTCATTCTTGTTTTTCATGTTTTCAAGAACAGACTTCTCATTTTCCAAAATCTTTATCTGTTCTTGAAATTTTGCTTCATTCGCTTTCAGATTCTTGTTTTCCAACTTAATCCAGAAATCTTCATTTTCTGACGATTTCTTGTTGCTTTCAAACTCTTTTTCTAACTCTTTGATTTTCTTTCGAGCACATTCACCTTCTTTTTCCAATTTTATAATTTTCTGAAGATGGGAATTTATCATTTTTTGTTTTTCAATGTTGTTTTTGCTAAACACATTTCTCCCATCTTCAAGAATTTTCATTTGATTTTGAAATTCTTTTTCACTTCTTGTTTTTTCAATTTCAAAACCTTTAATTTTCTCTTCAAAAACTTTTTCTTTTTCTTTCAACTTCTTGTTATCAAATGTCAAACTGTTCAAATTACTTAACAGTTTGTCATTTTCGATTGTCAACTTCTCACAATTTTCTTTCAGAATAAGAATTTGCTTAATATCAGCTTGCTTCTCATCTTCCAACTTCTTGACTATCGATGTCAAACTTTCCGCATCCTTCAAGAGTTTGTCATTATTAGTCTTGAAGTTTTCACATTTGAAGCACACTGATGCAGAATTTGAAACTTCATTATTCACAGATTCTTCATTCACTGACGTTTCCTTTGTTTCTTCCTTGTATGTACCTGCACAAACAATTTTAACAAAGTCAAGAGGTTTTAAATTTTTATCAATATAACATCCTCTTTTATAATCATACTTCATGTTTTGTTTTGCACCAAAACATATACAAATTCTCTTGTTAATCTCAGTAATTACATCCAAATTGATTTTATCTAGATTTCCCAGATTCAGTTCATCTAGATTCTCTTTGATTTTAGTCATCAATATCTTCTTTTTATCAAGATTTTTATAATGACGTTTTTGAAGTTTACTGATGAAATCAGATGGATGTAATTTCGAGAATTTAGGCTTTTGTTTTAACTCCTTTAAAATATCATCCCATTCGGTAGGTAAAGCGGCTTCCAACTTTGGTATCTTTTCAGTGTCTGTCAAATTTATTCCAAATGATTTTAACTTGTCCAACAAGTAATCAAATCTTTTTTCCATCTCTTTCAAGCTCTCATTCTGTTGACAAGCAAAGTTTTCAAGTCGAAGAGTCCAAATATGCTTATCATCTTGATCAAACATACTCGTATGATGCCTTCCAAATCTATTTAAACTTTCAACAAACTTATTCTCTTTTTCATCAAACATTTCTGCCATCGTTCAAAAAAATAACCAAGTTCAACCCAAATCCCTTTTTCAAACGAAAGTTGGTTCAAACGGTGAACTTTCAAACGGGATGGTATTTGTTCAAACGGTAGGAACAGTTTCAAACGGAAGTAATTGCTTTCAAACGATTGGATCACTTTTCAAACGGTTTGAAGCCAAATTCAAACGATAGGTTCCTTATTCAAACGGACAGGAAATGTTCAAACGATCGTTCAAACGGTCCTGTTCATTTCAAACGGTATGAGCCTGATTTCAAACGATGTTTCAAACGATTGATGAATTTCAAACAGAAGGTCCTGTTTCAAACGATTGGATGACAATTTCAAACGGCCAGATACTGTTCTCGTTCAAACGGACACCAGTTTTCAAATAATTTTCACCATTTTTACTTCGAGTTTTAATCTGAAACTTTCAAGGCTTTGTCTATGTCCAGTAACACACAATCTATGAGATTTTGATCAAATTTTGTCCGTTAAAAACACCCTGAACTGATGAAAGAAGGTGTAGAAATCAGAATTATGAGTGAAAAACGAGCTAAACGGTAAGAACTCTTCCTCCTGAGCTCTGATACCACTTGTAGGATCGTGAAACGACCTAACGAGTCGGTCAGAAGAGTGCTTAGACCGAAACAGAGGCGGAATTCATTGATTCGGTCTTCGTTTAGCTTGTATTCACTTTAATTGTCTCCTTTATTGATCTTTGACACTTTTACAGTACAAATACACTTGGACAGGGCTTCGCCGTCGAAAATCAGAACCATACAACTGAAACCGTTTGACAGGTATTTATAGGAGATACCTGACCGTTTGAAGATGATATGCCATCCTTCAAACGGTCACCCTTCAAACGTAAGGGTTTCAAACTGATAGCATTCAAACGATAAGGTTACATTCAAACGACCAACATCATCTCAAACGGAAGGTTGTCTTCAAACGGCCAGCCTTCAATATTTTCATATTTCATGCCTAATCTGATCTCCAACGAACCCGAGACTTGACATAAGACGAAGACGACAGATGACTGCACCAACAGGATGATAAGCTGTGCTCATGTCTAACCGTGAGCCAAAAGATTTGTGCATTGCTTGCCATAGCTCTGACGTGAATCGTGCATCGCTTTCCGAAATGATAGAGGTGGGCACCCCGTGCCTCGAGACTACTTCCTTCAAATAGATGTCTGCTAGTGTGGAGAACTTGTCTGTTTCTTTGATTGCCAAGAAATGAGCAGACTTGGTGAGTCGATCCACGATCACCCAAATAGTATCGTTCCCATGCTGGGATCTAGGCAGGCTAGTAACGAAATCCATGGAAATTTCCTCCCATTTCCACTGTGGTATCTTGGGTTGCTGAAGTAGGCCTGACGGTTTCTGATATTCTGCCTTGACTCTTGCACAGGTCAAGCATTTGCCGACATAAGTTGCAATGTGGGCCTTCATACTAGGCCACCAATACGTAGTCCTGAGATCGTGGTACATTTTATCCGACCCTGGATATACCGAGTAGCGAGTCTTGTGAGCTTCGTCCATTACAAGCTCGCGTAAGTTGCCATACAGTGGGACCCAAATACGCCCGTTACATAGTAGGCGCCGTCATCCTTCCGTTCTAATCGTTGCCTTGAGCCGCGTAGGGCTTCAGCCCTGACGTTTTCTGGTTTCAATGCTTCTACCTGAGCATCTCGTATCTGTGCAGGAAGACCAGACTGAATAGTGAGCTGTAGAGCTCGTACGCGTCTAGGTAGAGTGTCCTTTCGACTGAGAGCGTCAGCCACAACGTTGGCTTTGCCTGGATGGTACTTGATGGCACATTCGTAATCGTTCAGTAGTTCACCCCATCGACGTTGATGCATGTTCAATTCCTTCTGCTTGAAGATATGCTCGAGACTCCTGTGGTCGGTGTAGATAGTGCACTTGGTACCGTACAGGTAGTGTCGCCATATCTTGAGTGCGAAAACAACAGCTCCCAGCTCTAAATCGTGCGTCGTGTAGTTCCGTTCATGAACCTTGAGTTGGCGAGAAGCGTAAGCAATGACCTTGTCGCGCTGCATTAACACACATCCAAGACCCTGAATGGATGCATCACAATAAACCACGAAATCGTCCGTGCCTTCTGGCAATGAGAGAATAGGTGCGCTGCAGAGCCTATCCTTCAGGTGTTGAAAAGCCGTTTCTTGTGTATTACCCCATCGATAGGTAACACCTTTCTGTGTCAGCAATGTAAGCGGTTGTGCGATCTTTGAGAAGTCTTTGATGAATCGTCTGTAGTAACCCGCCAAACCCAAGAATTGGCGTATTTCCGTTGGTGTACGCGGTGCAGGCCAGTTCCTGATCGAATCCACCTTGGATGGATCAACATGGATCCCATCCTTGTTTACCACATGGCCTAGAAAATGGACTTCACGTAGCCAGAAGTCGCATTTTGAAAACTTGGCGTACAGTTGTTCCTTTCGAAGAAGTTCCAAGATAAGCCGTAAGTGCTGCTCGTGTTCCTCCTGACTCTTGGAGTAGATCAGGATGTCGTCGATGAATACAATCACAAACTTGTCTAGATAGGGTTTGCACACCCTGTTCATAAGGTCCATAAAAACTGCCGGCGCGTTTGTTAGCCCAAATGGCATGACTAGAAACTCGTAATGGTCGTAGCAAGTTCTGAATGCTGTTTTGGAGACGTCCTCATCCCGGACTCTCAGCTGATGGTAACATGATCTCAGGTCTATCTTGGAGTAGTAGCTCGACCCTTGCAACTGGTCGAATAAATCATCAATACGTGGAAGAGGATAACGGTTCTTCACCATTACCTTGTTCAGTTCACGGTAGTCAATGCAGATCCTGAAAGTACCGTCTTTCTTCTTCACAAATAGTACTGGAGCTCCCCAAGGCGAAGAGCTAGGTCGGATAAATCCCTTATCCAAGAGTTCCTGTAGCTGCTTTGATAGTTCTTCCAATTCTGTTGGAGCTAGTCGATACGGTGCCTCAGCTATAGGTGCTGCTCCAGGAGCTAGCTCGATTTGAAACTCGACCTGGCGATGAGGGTAGACCAGGTAATTCTTCAGGGAACACCTGAGGAAAGTCGCGAACTACTGGAATATCTTCCAATTTCTTTTCTCTTGCTGACGCATCGGTAACAAGTGCCAGGATGGTAGTGTGGCCCTTACGTAAACACTTCTGAGCCTTTAGAAAGGAGATGATGCCAACCACTGCACCACTCTTGTCACCTTGAACTTCGAGAGGTTCCTTACCAGAACGAGGAATGCGAACGACCTTCTCTTTACATAGAATCTCGGCGTGATGTTGGGATAACCAGTCCATACCAATGACGATGTCGAAACTACCCAAAACTATGGGAATGAGATCGATGGAGAAAGTCTGACCAGCTAAGACAATATTACAACCCCTGACTACATGCGTGGCTTCTAGACTCTTACCATTAGCTAACTCTACTACATGTTTGGTGGTTAAGAGTGTTGGTGCACGTTTTAACATTTGGTTAACTTTTAGGGACATATAACTTGTATCCGCACCCGAATCAAACAAAACAATAACATGAATATCGTCGAGGATAAACTTACCCATAACCACATTGGGATCATTCCTTGCGTCGCCCTGACCCAGCACGAAAGCACGACCCCGAGCTTCGTTGCCGTTGTTGTTGTTGTTTCCCCCGTTGTTGTTGTTCCCATTGCCCTGGTGGTTGTTGTTGTTGCGATGCTGGTTCTGGTTCAATTAAGGACAATCACGTTTGAAATGACCTTCAGCCCCACACTGGAAACATCCCCTGTTGCCCCGCTGTTGCTGCTGTTGCGGGTTTTATGGAGCTGGTGGTGGTAGTTGCTGATTCTGATTCGCAGGTCGTGAACTCCTGCAGTCTTTAGCTTCGTGCCCTAACTTGAGACATCTCTGACAACGTTCCTTACGACACCGTCCACTGTGGTGTCTCTTGCACCTATTACACAATGGGTGAATTCCCCGATATCCACCCTGCCCCTGACCACCAGACGATTGTTGACCCAGACTCTGGTAGTCGTTTATCTTGGGCTGCTGTGCTTGAGACTGAACAGAAACTGATCCTCTGCTGGAATCCCCATCCCATTTCCGTTTATTGTTGCTAAGTGTAGCAGGAGTAGCAGCTGGAGTGGTAGTTGCACTGATGCGCTTTGGCAGCTTGTTCTGTTCCACCGCCTGATCCGTGAGTCGATGAGCAAGACGCTGAATGTCTTGGATATTGTCGAGGTTTGCCGATGTAACATGGCTCTGAATCTCTGATGCTAGACCCTTGAGGTACAACTCGATGCGCTTGATTGGAGGGTCCACCATGGTTGTACACAGGATGGCCAGCTTGTTCGACCGTTTCGTATAAGCTTCAATTTCCGACCCCGTCATTTTCAGATGATAAAGCTCCACTTCCAACTTGTGGATGTCATCACGCGTGCAGTATTCTCGTTTGATGAGTTCCTTAAAATCGTTCCAAGGGGTGGCGTTAGCAGCTGCCAACCCTAAAATCTGAACTTGCGCGTTCCACCAAGTTAGCGCAATTCCTTCCAAAGTACCAGTGGCGTATTTCACCCTGTGAGCCTCAGGGCATTCACACATCTCAAACACCGACTCGAGCTTCTCGAACCAATGGAGTAGTCCCACTGCTCCTTCTGTGCCACTAAAGGTGCTTGGACGACAGTCCATGAAGTTCTTGAAAGTGCAAACAGGTTGCTGTGCGGGTTGACCTATTGTGTACGAATAGGACAGAGTTAAACACATGAGTTGGTTTAGGAGTGTAGGATCTAAAGATCCTAGTATGAGTTATGACTACAGGATATACCTCCTGCTTGTGCGGCTGCAAGTGCCGCAGCAACTTGTTCGTTAATGAGAGCCGTCAACTGGGCTTGAGTCATGTTAATTCGTCCAGACATGATCTTCATAGCAAAGATATCATAGGTAAGAGAGAGGTTCGCGAGTAGTGCGATGACAGAAGAGTGTAAGCACATAGGTATTCTCATGTAATAGTAGTGTTGTGTATCCAAGCATACTACGAGCAAAGTTCTATATAATTCTAGCATGTAGGCAATAAACATAAACCATATTACCTAGAATGTCGAGTCTTGCACGTGGAGCGAAGCGTTGTTGTGGATCGTTGAGAGCACTGTTCTGGTTATAGTCTGGTTTTAATAAAAACGTTTTTCCCATATTAAAACCGAGTTCTCTATAACCAATGGCTCTGATACCCATCTATCACACCCCCAAAATCCACACGCGGAGTACCACCGCTTGCAGGCGTGACATGACCAGGATCAAGCCACCAATCATATTGAACATAGTAATTAAATAATAAAAGTAATCAATTCAACCCATCACAGTACAACTAGTGTTTAACAAAACATAATTTGAGTAGCGGAAGCATGTAAACCCAAAGTAAATCATAAGTTCAAATGTTTAAACGTTTAACATGGCATCCACGATCCATGTCCCACAACGACCTGCTCCTCCCTGTGCAAGCTCCATATGTACCTAAGGTCCTGCAAGGCATGCAGCAGAGAGTCAACAACTAGTTGAGCGAGTTCACAGTTGATAGTTCAGTAATTGTAATAGTATGAGTAGCTTTATGTTCGTTCATTAGATCATGTATCGTATTAGTTTGCGTCGCGGCCATCTAGGCATGTATGCGAAGATTAGGGGAAGTTTCCCAAGTATTCTAGACTGGGTATATTTGTATCGCAGCCACTCGGCATGTGTGCGAAGTTTAGTGTATGGTTCGCAGCCATCCTAGGCATGTGTGCGAATATTAGTCATATTATCGCAGCCAACCCCGGCATGTATGCGAAGATCAGTTCTATTAGTATCACTAGTCTAGTCGTATCTTATCAATAACCCTTCCTCACCCGAGGACCATATCATTAAGTTCCATTAGCTAGGTAAGTATAAGTAAATCATCTAATCCCATTCCCACCCTGGGAACCCCATGCCTTGGCTGTGTGAACTCACCTTGGTTTTGCTCGGCAGATACACAGAAAAGTTCGATTAAGCTATATGGTGGTCAACCATGTCCTACCATGGTTACCATACAAGTTAGGTTCGTATTCAAGTAGTGCACATATGTTCCACACGTATTGTACACAAGTAACGATCATAGCATACACATATAATCATGGCAGATCAACAACAGTATAGTCACGTAAACAGTGTCCAAGTATGCGGCCCAAATGGTTGGGCTCGTAACAGTGTGCAAGGTCCAACACAGTGTGCATGTGTTCATGGTCTCGAGTCGAGACTAGAGATCTTGAGTCGAGACAGTGCGGTCTCGAGTTGTGCCGGCCTCAGGGTCTCGAGTCGCAACCGGACCCGCAACTGTGGTCTCGGGTTGTGCTGTTTGTGTCGGTGCTGTGGTCTCGAGTCGAGACTAGGAGTTCTCGACTCGCAACCCATGTCGAGACTATGCATGTGTAACAGACTTCCTTATTTGCAGCTCATGATTTCCGTAACAATAGCAAACAACTTTGGCAGTTTCACAATCAGATCAATCAACAGTTTCTATCACGTTTTCAAACGAATCAAAACAGCAAATCATAATCATTATCAACCCTAATCATGATCTAAGCAATAACCATCAACCAAATCATCATACAAAACATAAAAATTGGATCCTTGAACCAACCAGTTCTAAACTAGCATGCACCCTAGTTTATCCGTACATCAAAACTGTTAACATACTTTCAATTCGTTCAAGTTATATAAGCATCAACCAATATACATGAGCCGATTTCCAAGCATAACAACCTTAACAGTTTAGAACATCATTAACCATACTCACCACATAAAGCATGCATATCACAACATCAATTAACATGAAATCGGTAAACACACACTAACCGGTTAGGGAAGGAATGATCCGAAACAAAGCTTCGAGAGAGATGGGGTGTTCGCCGTCGCACAAGGGAGAGGAGAAGAGAGAGCTCCTAGGGTTTGTGTGTGTGTAAAGTGTTTTGCAAGTTATGAGGAACTAAACCCCCTAAGGTCCATGTATGCGTACAAGGAATGAGTGGGCCGAACCCATCATTGGGCCGCCCTTGATGTCTCGGGTCAGGTAAGTGGTTGTGAGTGGGGTTGGGCCGAGTGAAAGATGTGCGATCCAAATTTCATAACACGCAACATAATAAAAACTCATAACATTCAACACAATCATACATATCAACTAGTCATGCAACGTTCATACAAGTTAACACGTAATACAAGAGACGGTTCTAAAATACGAGTTGTCACATTATCCCCAACTTGAAAGGAATTTCGTCCCGAAATTTGGTACGTATTCACTGAGGAAGCTAGGTAAGTTGCATCGTTTACTGGTTTTCCTGGGGTGTCACACTTCAGGGAAGACTTCAGGAAAATCCTTCACCACTGGAATGTCTTCAAGCTTTGGCTCTTCAACTTTCTTATCAACTACGTGTGCTAGGAAGGAAACGCATCCTTTTCGTAAGCACTTTTGCGCTTTCGTGCAACTGATAATTCGTAAAGGCGTCTCATGCATTTCTCCATGAATTACGAGCGTCTCTTCATTCACCAACGGAATGCGAATGGTCTTCTCGTGGAAAACTATTTCCGCACGGTTGTTCGACAACCAATCTATCCCGACAACGACATCAAAGCTTCCCAAATCAACAGGTAGAAGATCAATAGAGAATTCGCGCTTTCCAAGTTCCAAAGTACAACCCTTAATCATTTCATTCGCCTCTACTAACTTTCCATTGGCCAACTCAATCGAGTATGGGACGTCTAGCTTACTTGAAACTAGGCCAAGTGTATTCTTAAAGTCTATAGATATGAAACTAAAGTCGGCGCCAGTATCAAACAAAACAGATGCATAGTGTTGGTTAATAGGGAACGTACCCATAACCACATTTGGATCCTGGCGTGCTTCTCTAGCCCCAATGGTAAACACTCTTCCACGGGCCTGACTATTCTTAGGGCAATCCCGCTTATAATGCCCCATGTCCCCGCAACCATAACAGCCTTGGCCGCGTCCATTTCCATTTTCGCCCTGTTTCCTCCACGATTCCCGTTACCAACTTGATTCCTGTTTCCACCCTGATTTCCGTTTCCACCCTAAGTACCATTCCCACCTTGGTTTCTGTTTCCATACTGATTTCCATTCTGTTAGTGCAGTTGTCTGTCGACTACATCTTCGTTCGAGTTTTAGAGAGAGAGAAAGATAAGTTGCTATGAGTTTCACTACGAGATTGACTACGGCAATATCCAAGGGGGAGATTGTTGATGCATTTATTGTCTATCGCCTTCGTCAATTCGAGTCGTAGTGAAAAGCCGGAAGAAATCAAGCGCATAATGTCATATTTAGTTAGAAATGGCAAGGTGGCAAACTTGTAATTAATGAGAACTTTCATTAAGTTGCCTTGACCATATAAATAGGAGATTATGTCACTAGATTAAAAAGATTTTGAAAAGATTTTTGGAAAAGTTAGTAGAAGACTTTCTAGAGAGAGAAAGTGTAGAGAGAGAAAGTCGTTGTAATCGTGATTCTTGTACCATTCACGTCAAATCTAGCAATGGAATCACGTTAGTAGTACGTTATCGTGTGTTCGGTCACGTTCGTTCACGGATTCCGCACGTTAAACGTTCGTTTCGCAATCGAACGGCGTAAAAACCGGTCCTACACATTCCCACCACGATTACCTTTTCCTCCTTGATTTCCATTTCCGCGTCCTGCACCATACCAACACATATCCTTTGAATGTCCAATCTTTCCACAGTTTTCACACTTATGGGTCCTGCACCGACCCGTATGATGGTATTGGCACTTATCACACTTGTGTAGAAAACCCGCATACCCTTTTCCTTTATTCTCAAAGTTTGTTGCGCCAGTTTGGGCCTCAGCTGGCGGATTGGTATCCCTACGCTTGTTGGTGTTGTTGTTTGCTCGGGTGCTCTTTTTGAAATTCGTGAACTTCCTCTTGTTGTCGCTTGGGATTCCACGTGAGTTTCCTTCTTCTTGGTTTCAGATATAGAAAACTTTCCCAAACGGATAGCTTCTTCAGTAAGGGCCACACTCAGATCAATTACCTCTGCGATAGTCCAAGGCTTGGAAGCAGTAACCATGCTTAAGATTTGCGGAGCGAGTCCCCAAATGAACCGCTCGATTCTTTTGAACTCTGGCTCGACAAGGTAAGGAACAACCCTTGATAAGTCATGAAAACGCTGAATATACTCGGCTATTTTCGGACCATCCATCTTTAGGTTCCAGAACTCTATCTCCATTTTTTGGAATTCAGCTCTTGAACAATATTTCTTGCGCATCAGTTCCTTAAGCTCATCCCAGGTTAGCGCATATGCAGCAGCTTCGCCAAGAGTTTGAACTTGGAGGTTCCACCATGAGAGTGCTCCATCCATAAATAACCTAGAAATATAAGTAACTCTCTGTTCAGGTGCACACTTACTCATCCACAGCACGGAATCGGTTTTCTCGACCCAGCGAACAAAATCGACAGCACCCCCAGTGCCATCAAAGTTGAGGGGCTTGCAATCCAGAAATTGCTTGTAAGTACAGCCTGTAACACAAACAACACAATTCATGCGTGAGCATTGACAAAGCACAATTGGAAATATCCAAAATATTTGTAATGTGTCTTGGGTGACTTAACATTACCAGTTGGGGGGTTATTTCCAGAGGTACCATCGTTGTGCTCTGAGCGGATGGCCTCGTGCCGAGCAATTGCCTGTGATATGCGTTCTTGAAGTTCAGCTTCTGTCCTTGGCAATGGGTTGGTATTGGTATTTCGTCTAGGCCGCATTTTTCTTCTAGTGAGAAGTATTGGGTAGGTTAGGCCTTATTCATTAAATAATTGTCTAGGAGGTGTACATGTATATATATATATATACACACACATATAACATAAGTAATCATCACAACAAGTAACCATGTAACCACATAAACATCACAAGAACATATAAATCAACAATGAATTTAATGAGAAAACGACCATTGAGCTTTCATAAATTTTCAACCACATGATACATTGTTATTAATAGTAGCATATCAAAAGGGAAGCGAGGTCACACCACCTCGGTCAAACAAGTCTGTAACATAAAAAAGTAACAATCATGCTTCTTCCAAGTTGTCTTCATGTCTTCATAAATCTTGTTCTCAATTGTGGTCTTCTTATCAAAAAGGGGTACTTGCATAAAACCAAAAGATCTAAAGAGCTAGTGGGGGCGGTGGAGGAGGAAAGAAGATCAGGCTACGAAGGTGAGCGAGCTCATCCTCCAGCTCATGGACCCGGCGGATAAGAAAACTAATCTGCTGCTCCGCCGTGAGAAAACAGGCATCAAAGCCCTCAATGGTAGAAGGTGTAGCTGATGGAGAAACAAAAGGAATCGATGATGATGGTGGGGGAACAGATGGTGGATATGATGGAAATGGAGACCGTCTAGCGCCCTCCCCAAACTCGAGCTCTAGGACTCTACGGCTGAGTATCTCAAACTGCAGCTGAAGAGATAGGAGTAGATCGTCACGAGTATAACCAATGTGGTGTGATGGATGATATGGATCTGATATCGGCATGGTGTATGGGGGAAACCATCTAAATGGCTGGTCAAATGGGTCTGACTCAAAAGGAGTAAACTGGGGTGTAGGTGGAAAATCAGCAGACGCGAAGGGATCAAAACTCGGGGGCTGTCCCGATGTGCCCTCCCCTGGGCGGGGAGGAGGAATCTCATGTAAAAAGACGACAGGAAAATCAGTGCGGTGCTCATCAGTAACAAAAGGTAGGGGAGGACTCCCTGGAATATGGGGAATAAAAACAGCAGGCGGATGCTATGAGACGGCTTGTGCAAGAGGAGTAGATCAAGAGGAGCTGAAGTAGGATCTGGAACGTGATCATGAACAGGAGGAGGTGCGGGGAGGAGGAATCTCATGTCAAAAGACTCGAAGGAGTCTGCGATGGAATGTATATCAGAATTGGAGGAGATATCAATGACAGACACGACTGGAGAAGGTATATCCAAAACAACGACATCATCGACCTCACCGTCACCCTGGTCGCCCACAGGGTGATCGCCCATGAAGATATCAAAATCATCATCGTCTAAATCATTGAAAGGCCAGTCCTCAGAAGGAATGGCAGCGAGTGGGACGGCGTCTATAGAAATCAGCTCAACAAGATGCTCACCATCGGGGTGACCGATGATGAGCTGACCATGAAACGGAAGAGGGAGTGCAAGGACGTCGTCAACAAACGGAATATCATCCCCGAAGTCGGGTAGAGCAAACGGTTGGAAGTCTTTGTCGTCCTCTGACAACATCTCGGGGTCGCTCTCAGTATCAGATGTAAAAACCTCTGGAGCTGGCGTCACCTCGTCGTCTGATACAACGGCCATAGGGTCCTGATCCTCCGATAAACCACCTCAGATGAAGACATGTGTACCTGTAACATAATAATCATAGCATGTGCACCTATATTAATTACAATTACTCGGTATATACAGGCAAGGATAGGCATCACGTAACATGTATTCACGTTATTCCTACGTGAGTCTTTTCTAACTTAACAAGTCTACCCCAGGTAAACTAAACAACCGACAATGTCCCTGCTCGTGTTTCTTTCTTTCCTTTGTAAAATGTTTGTTCCATGGATCTTGGTGTTTTGTAAATGCAATGAAAAATATTTTGTAAAAATATTTTAAATGAGAGAGTCCTAATGATTGTAGTCTAGACTCGAGAAGGAATCCTAGTTCACTACAATCGAAGCTCTGATACCAACCTGTCACACCCTAACTTTTATGGAAGCGTATGATGTGTGACTTGATTAGTTTCATTGCATTCAATTATAATAAGCACTATATGATTAAAACATGATGTTCATCCATACATAAGTTTCAAAATATTACAAACCTAAGTTGTTAAGTTAAGCCGACAAACTTCAAGTTAAGTTTACAACCATTCAAAGTAATAAATTCCATAATGAATTTTTTTAAAACAAAAGACTTTTAAACTAAGGCTTTGGTTCGTATATCTTATCGAAGATAAAATATACTAACCAAACCTTTCCAAAAGGATGACATCAAACTTGAAATTTCTTCTTGAAATCTTTCTAACGCCGCCATTTCCAATAAGTTTCTTGAAATACATGTAATTTGAAAGCATAAACAAAAGTTGAGCGAGTTCATGTGTTTTGTATGTGAGCTCGTAATAACTTGTAAATATTTGAGAGAAATTCTTTGATAATTGGTATGTAAAGCATCTATGAACAGATCATTAATTTTTTGCAAGGACATTAATATGTGTGGTGCGTGGGAAGTGCTCAAACCTAGCGAATTTCCTCGGGTCCATCTGGCGGGAACGACATAGTCACCACATGCGACCACACAAGGACCCATGGGTGGGGCTCACTACACCCAGATAGATCTACCACTCATGCCCCTCGGTCTATACTAGATTAATGGCACTTAGGAGAGATACTACATCATCCACGTGATCTAACAGTTAATTCCTTAGCTAAACCATACCATTGAAACATTTGGAAACATGTATTTCACCCCCAAATGTTATAAATCCGAAAACAGTTAAAAGAAAAGGGGGACATGAACTCACGGTTTTGCGTCCGCAGTCTTGTAACTCAAAGATCCTTCTTACGAGTCGTACAACTACCTACACACGTGCCATTTTTTATTAGACGTTTAGGTCGTGTAATGACTACTAGTCTTAGTTGTTTATTAAGACTTATTTTTGGGAATTTAGTATTCTTTGAGAAATACGATTTACGTTCATTATATAATTCTAAATTATATAATTATTAGGTAAAATAAGGATATTTTAACTTAAACTATTCTTATCCAATTATTTGGAGTATTGTTAAAAATAATATATTTTTAACTTGATTTATCATATATTTCTCACATATGTATTTTCCAAGTATAGGTATACTTGTATTTATGTATTTTGCCAAGTATAGGTAGTGTATTCCGGTGTGTATTTATACGTATAGGAATACATATTTTCTTGTATTTATTAAGTATTCTATACCTAGTTTGTGTATAATTTTCCGGAATATTATTTTTATACAATTAAAAATCAATAACTTTATATTCTTAAAATATACATATTTTAAGAGAATTTTTGTAGAAAAATATCTATAAACTTTACTTGGCAAAAAAAAAAATAATAAATAAATAAGTATACTTTCATATACATCTTAAAAATAATATATTTTTAAGATTTAACTTAGAAAATATACATATTTCTAGTTTTCACAAAAATAATATATTTTTGAATTGTTTAAGAAAATATATATTTTTCTATACCTCAAAAATAATATATTTTCTACTTTGGCAACATATGATATATTTTGTAATAGTTATAAAAATTCATATTTTATCGTTTCTTCGGTTTCAAAAATACCGTTTATCACATTTGTTAAGTTACGAATTTATTTTTGGAATATTTATATAAATATAGTCCAATGTCCATTGTCCGATTTGTCCGATATTCGGGTATAAGATATATATATTTATTTCCTTGTGATTTTGGTAATATTTTCATATTACAATTTTTAGTATTTTGGTGTGTTATATTATTTTCAAGTCCCTAATTTTAATATAACTAATACAATCAATATACAAGTAGCACATAATTTTGTGACATCTGAATATATATTTTCCTAAATATATACTTAGTCATTTTTATTATCAAAACTCAACCTCCAATATTTATAATTTTTGTAACAAAAATTATGGAAAATTTTTATACTAAAACCATGACCAAAAATTACTTGTAACACTTGTTTTAAAAATATTTTTCTAAGTGTTTAATTTTTACAAAAATTTTGCCATAGTTTCCCCTTAAAAATAGAGGTTTTCATGCTTAATAGCATATCTTTTTCTTTTGAAAATTCATCATCAAACAACAACAATCTTCACAAAACTTACCATGAGCCAAAAATATGCATTTTTACATTATGACATGAACTTGAAGTTAGTAAAAATTTGTAGTAATTTAACATGTTGTCTAATAGGTTGTAAGAACACTAAATCTATGGTTTTTATTTTATAAAACCCATTCTTGTGAAATTTCCATCTTTACAACTTGTAAGATGATTTTTCAAAAATTAACTTTCTTGTATTTTTCTTGTTTCCTACACATCAAGTGTTTCATTTAACACTTAAAACAGGTTCTCTTTCTTTGAAAAACCAAACCATGTTAATTAGTGAAGTAAACTTTAGTTTCTTGAAAATATTATTTTTGAAATCTTACATTTTCAAGACTTATATTTTGTAGGAATAATCATCCTACACATAAACAAACTCATCTTCAAGTTCATGGTTCACATAAAGGATGATCAACATGAATTTTTCAAGATCCATCCTTATACTTGCTAGATCATGTGTTTAATCATCATCTAGGAAGCTTCTTATGGTGATCTACACCATAAACATAAGTAATCAACAAACAAGTTTACTACATACACTTAAACAACGTTGATTTTCATGTTTTTAAGCTTTATGTTCATGTTCATCTTTATGTTTTCTTGAGATTCTTTAGTTTACCAAGTTACATCATACATTAACCACTAAGATTAAGTGTAGAAACAAGATCATAGAGGCTTACTTACTAGCACTAAGGGAAGAATCAAGATGCAAAGTGATGAAGAAATGTAGTGGATAAAAGCTCCTAGAGAAGGTCCTTCAAGCTCCTTTGCTTCCAATCTTCTTAGGTATGCTTGTTACACCTTTGTTAACCCTTAGAATGCTTGGAAATGGTTTGGAAAATGGTGGAGTAGAGAAGGGGGTGTTGGCCGAGAGTTGTAGAGGGAGGAGAGGTGAGTTGTGAGCTTGAAAATGATGAATTTAAGTGTAGATTTTAACTTGTGGTTTTTATAAACTAACTCTCAACAAACAATTACACAAAGGTATTAGTGTTCCATATCAAAGCAACAAGTATAATAAACATTTTAAAAGAAATGTGGGGTGTAGGACCCTATATGTAACCGTCAAAGAGAAGGGGGGGGGGGTATTGGTTGGGTTTCAACTTCTAGTTACAAAGTCTAGTTAGATGTTAAGTGTAATAGTTAGTGTTTTATGTGTTTAGCGATTTTAAGATGTAATATGGTGTTTGGTGATCATAACTAGCTTGGTAACATTAAAACAATGCCCCTAGTTAAATTTTGGTGTTTCGGATAGTGTCCGGTTGCTCGTTTGGTTACCGGTTCGTTAAGGTGCTAAATAGCGCAGTTTAGTGTGCAATATGATGTCTTTTATGACAGTTTTAATTCCCGACACTTATCAAGATATTCTGGACCACTAAACCATAATTTTGCATTATATTTTGATGTTAAAATGCTGATTTTTGCTGTTTTCTGCAGAATTCTGCAGTTTTAGTGTGTTTCGGGCACTTTCTGGACTTAAATCATCACTCGGAAGGCAGTTTTATGAACCATACTTTCCTACATACTATTCTAGTGTAACTCTTGGTTCCGGGGCTCATTCCGTGTCTTAACATCTTGTCTGTCTGAGTACTGAACTTCTGTACTACTTCTAGTTTGTCTGATAACTGTGCTAACTTTGTTCCGTGTACTAATTGAACCACACTGTATTGCATGTAATAATGATAAACAATCCTGCAACATGTAATGCATTTGTATGTTCTTAAAAGTAATCAGAAAATCGTTCACCTCATTAACTCAATCATGCACAGTCATTGAAGTACAAATTACTGTTTATATTGTATGGAATACATGGAAAAGTGCCAGTTGTCACAATATGGATTTGTGAATTCGTGATCATTGGAAGTTCAGACTCTACAGATCAGGGTCAGATTAACATCTTAGGGTTTGAGCCTCGGATCTTCATCAAGCCGGTCAGCAGGATTAGCATCTGGAGGTTCAATTGTATTGTGGATACTGATAAGATATCACAGATGTGTGATAGTCTAAAGTGTCAGAATGGTTAATCTTCGAGCAGATGAATTGGTTTTCAGACTAACCGCCGGGGAATGATGATGCTTCTTGATTAAGTTGCTGCCGGAACTAGCGGAGAAGACTATACATCTGTTATCGCAATTGAAGAGGAAGAATGTGATTCTGATCATGGATGAATGTTTCTGAGATCTGAATGTGTTATCAGATGATTCGTTATCCGATGAAGATTTGCTGATTGTGGAAATTATCGTTTACACGGATCTATCATTCTTGAAGGTGCTTAAAGTTGATCACGGAAAACGAGATTTCAAATGTTCAGGGGTAATCATAGATTTGACATCAACCAGTGGGGTATTCGAAGTTTCTATCAATTGCCAGTTGGGTTTTTGTACAATAAACAGATCAAGCAGGCAGAATGCGCGATCGATGGTGCTGAAATGATATATCAAAAACCGAATGCGGACGTGGTTAAAGTTGAAACAGAGAAGCTGCATTGATTAGTTTCAAGTTGATGATTATTCGTGAAGATTGCAGTTAAGCAGATCGGAGGAGGAGTCGTGAACTGTGCAAACAAAGACCTGAAGATTAATTTCAGGGGGAATATGTACAACACTGTGAAAGCAAACCCGAATCATCAATCAAGGGGGAATCGATTGAAGATTTCAAGATACCTGATTGAAGTTGCAGAATATTAAAAACACGGCTCAAGGTTTTCAACGTGACGATTCGATAGTGACAGCCAAGGGGGAATCTGTTGGTGCATATTTCGTATGTCTGCCACTGCGCGAATAGGCTAGATAGAGCGTGTGTTGAATATTGTATAGAATAGTGCGATATTGGACAAGGAATTGTATTGTAAAGCTCCATTCGTACGAATGGACAACATAATCAGTCCATCCGTATGAATGGGGGAATCACCCTAATGGTGCATTCGTAAGTAATGGTCCATTCGTACAAAGTGGATTCGTACGAATGGACAATGTAGATAAATATGGGGAATAAAAACATCAGGCGGATGCTGTGAGACGGCTTGTGCAAGAGGAGGTAGATCAAGAGGAGCTGAAGTAGGATCTGGAACGTGATCATGAACAGGAGGAGGTGTGGGGGCTCAGACAGGAGAGGATGGGGTGGCAGACATCGCATCATCATCATCGAGATCAATGGCATAGAGCCTGAGTCCTGCAGCCTGTAGGGCCGAAGAAGTCACGGACTCGAAGGAGTCTGCGACGGAATGTATATCAGAATTGGAGGAGATATCAATGACAGACACGACTGGAGAAGGTATATCCAAAACAACGACATCATCGACCTCACCGTCACCCTGGTCGCCCACAAGGTGATCGCCCATGAAGATATCAAAATCATCATCGTCTAAATCATCGAAAGGCCAGTCCTCAGAAGGAATGGCAGCGAGTGGGACGGCGTCTATAGGAATCAGCTCAACAAGATGCTCACCATCGGGGTGACCGATGATGAGCTGACCATGAAACGGAAGAGGGAGTGCAAGGACGTCGTCAACAAACGGAATATCATCCCCGAAGTCGGGTAGAGCAAACGGTTGGAAGTCTTTGTCGTCCTCTGACAACATCTCGGGGTCGCTCTCAGTATCAGATGTAAAAACCTCTGGAGCTGGCGTCACCTCGTCGTCTGATACAACGGCCATAGGGTCCTGATCCTCCGATAAACCACCTCAGATGAAGACATGTGTACCTGTAACATAATAATCATAGCATGTGCACCTATATTAATTACTATTACTCGGTATATACAGGCAAGGATAGGCATCACGTAACATGTATTCACGTTATTCCTACGTGAGTCTTTTCTAACTTAACAAGTCTACCCCAGGTAAACTAAACAACCGACAATGTCCCTGCTCGTGTTTCTTTCTTTCCTTTGTAAAATGTTTGTTCCATGGATCTTGGCATTTTGTAAATGCAATGAAAAATATTTTGTAAAAATATTTTAAATGAGAGAGTCCTAATGATTGTAGTCTAGACTCGAGAAGGAATCCTAGTTCACTACAATCGAAGCTCTGATACCAACCTGTCACACCCTAACTTTTATGGAAGCGTATGATGTGTGACTTGATTAGTTTCATTGCATTCAATTATAATAAGCACTATATGATTAAAACATGATGTTCATCCATACATAAGTTTCAAAATATTACAAACCTAAGTTGTTAAGTTAAGCCGACAAACTTCAAGTTAAGTTTACAACCATTCAAAGTAATAAATTCCATAATGAATTTTTTTTAAAACAAAAGACTTTTAAACTAAGGCTTTGGTTCGTATATCTTACCAAAGATAAAATATACTAACCAAACCTTTCCAAAAGGATGACATCAAACTTGAAATTTCTTCTTGAAATCTTTCTAACGCCGCCATTTCCAATAAGTTTCTTGAAATACATGTAATTTGAAAGCATAAACAAAAGTTGAGCGAGTTCATGTGTTTTGTATGTGAGCTCGTAATAACTTGTAAACATTTGAGAGAAATTCTTTGATAATTGGTATGTAAAGCATCTATGAACAGATCATTAATTTTTTGCAAGGACATTAATATGTGTGGTGCGTAGGAAGTGCTCAAACCTAGCGAATTTCCTCGGGTCCATCTGGCGGGAACGACATAGTCACCACATGCGACCACACAAGGACCCATGGGTGGGGCTCACTACACCCAGATAGATCTACCACTCATGCCCCTCGGTCTATACTAGATTAATGGCACTTAGGAGAGATACTACATCATCCACGTGATCTAACAGTTAATTCCTTAGCTAAACCATACCATTGAAACATTTGGAAACATGTATTTCACCCCCAAATGTTATAAATCCGAAAACAGTTAAAAGAAAAGGGGGACATGAACTCACGGTTTTGCGTCCGCAGTCTTGTAACTCAAAGATCCTTCTTACGAGTCGTACAACTACCTACACACGTGCCATTTTTTATTAGACGTTTAGGTCGTGTAATGACTACTAGTCTTAGTTGTTTATTAAGACTTATTTTTGGGAATTTAGTATTCTTTGAGAAATACGATTTACGTTCATTATATAATTCTAAATTATATAATTATTAGGTAAAATAAGGATATTTTAACTTAAACTATTCTTATCCAATTATTTGGAGTATTGTTAAAAATAATATATTTTTAACTTGATTTATCATATATTTCTCACATATGTATTTTCCAAGTATAGGTATACTTGTATTTATGTATTTTGCCAAGTATAGGTAGTGTATTCCGGTGTGTATTTATACGTATAGGAATACATATTTTCTTGTATTTATTAAGTATTCTATACCTAGTTTGTGTATAATTTTCCGGAATATTATTTTTATACAATTAAAAATCAATAACTTTATATTCTTAAAATATACATATTTTAAGAGAATTTTTGTAGAAAAATATCTATAAACTTTACTTGGCAAAAAAAAAAAAAATAATAAATAAATAAGTATACTTTCATATACATCTTAAAAATAATATATTTTTAAGATTTAACTTAGAAAATATACATATTTCTAGTTTTCACAAAAATAATATATTTTTGAATTGTTTAAGAAAATATATATTTTTCTATACCTCAAAAATAATATATTTTCTACTTTGGCAACATATGATATATTTTGTAATAGTTATAAAAATTCATATTTTATCGTTTCTTCGGTTTCAAAAATACCGTTTATCACATTTGTTAAGTTACGAATTTATTTTTGGAATATTTATATAAATATAGTCCAATGTCCATTGTCCGATTTGTCCGATATTCGGGTATAAGATATATATATTTATTTCCTTGTGATTTTGGTAATATTTTCATATTACAATTTTTAGTATTTTGGTGTGTTATATTATTTTCAAGTCCCTAATTTTAATATAACTAATACAATCAATATACAAGTAGCACATAATTTTGTGACATCTGAATATATATTTTCCTAAATATATACTTAGTCATTTTTATTATCAAAACTCAACCTCCAATATTTATAATTTTTGTAACAAAAATTATGGAAAATTTTTATACTAAAACCATGACCAAAAATTACTTGTAACACTTGTTTTAAAAATATTTTTCTAAGTGTTTAATTTTTACAAAAATTTTGCCATAGTTTCCCCTTAAAAATAGAGGTTTTCATGCTTAATAGCATATCTTTTTCTTTTGAAAATTCATCATCAAACAACAACAATCTTCACAAAACTTACCATGAGCCAAAAATATGCATTTTTACATTATGACATGAACTTGAAGTTAGTAAAAATTTGTAGTAATTTAACATGTTGTCTAATAGGTTGTAAGAACACTAAATCTATGGTTTTTATTTTATAAAACCCATTCTTGTGAAATTTCCATCTTTACAACTTGTAAGATGATTTTTCAAAAATTAACTTTCTTGTATTTTTCTTGTTTCCTACACATCAAGTGTTTCATTTAACACTTAAAACAGGTTCTCTTTCTTTGAAAAACCAAACCATGTTAATTAGTGAAGTAAACTTTAGTTTCTTGAAAATATTATTTTTGAAATCTTACATTTTCAAGACTTATATTTTGTAGGAATAATCATCCTACACATAAACAAACTCATCTTCAAGTTCATGGTTCACATAAAGGATGATCAACATGAATTTTTCAAGATCCATCCTTATACTTGCTAGATCATGTGTTTAATCATCATCTAGGAAGCTTCTTATGGTGATCTACACCATAAACATAAGTAATCAACAAACAAGTTTACTACATACACTTAAACAACGTTGATTTTCATGTTTTTAAGCTTTATGTTCATGTTCATCTTTATGTTTTCTTGAGATTCTTTAGTTTACCAAGTTACATCATACATTAACCACTAAGATTAAGTGTAGAAACAAGATCATAGAGGCTTACTTACTAGCACTAAGGGAAGAATCAAGATGCAAAGTGATGAAGAAATGTAGTGGATAAAAGCTCCTAGAGAAGGTCCTTCAAGCTCCTTTGCTTCCAATCTTCTTAGGTATGCTTGTTACACCTTTGTTAACCCTTAGAATGCTTGGAAATGGTTTGGAAAATGGTGGAGTAGAGAAGGGGGTGTTGGCCGAGAGTTGTAGAGGGAGGAGAGGTGAGTTGTGAGCTTGAAAATGATGAATTTAAGTGTAGATTTTAACTTGTGGTTTTTATAAACTAACTCTCAACAAACAATTACACAAAGGTATTAGTGTTCCATATCAAAGCAACAAGTATAATAAACATTTTAAAAGAAATGTGGGGTGTAGGACCCTATATGTAACCGTCAAAGAGAAGGGGGGGGGGTATTGGTTGGGTTTCAACTTCTAGTTACAAAGTCTAGTTAGATGTTAAGTGTAATAGTTAGTGTTTTATGTGTTTAGCGATTTTAAGATGTAATATGGTGTTTGGTGATCATAACTAGCTTGGTAACATTAAAACAATGCCCCTAGTTAAATTTTGGTGTTTCGGATAGTGTCCGGTTGCTCGTTTGGTTACCGGTTCGTTAAGGTGCTAAATAGCGCAGTTTAGTGTGCAATATGATGTCTTTTATGACAGTTTTAATTCCCGACACTTATCAAGATATTCTGGACCACTAAACCATAATTTTGCATTATATTTTGATGTTAAAATGCTGATTTTTGCTGTTTTCTGCAGAATTCTGCAGTTTTAGTGTGTTTCGGGCACTTTCTGGACTTAAATCATCACTCGGAAGGCAGTTTTATGAACCATACTTTCCTACATACTATTCTAGTGTAACTCTTGGTTCCGGGGCTCATTCCGTGTCTTAACATCTTGTCTGTCTGAGTACTGAACTTCTGTACTACTTCTAGTTTGTCTGATAACTGTGCTAACTTTGTTCCGTGTACTAATTGAACCACACTGTATTGCATGTAATAATGATAAACAATCCTGCAACATGTAATGCATTTGTATGTTCTTAAAAGTAATCAGAAAATCGTTCACCTCATTAACTCAATCATGCACAGTCATTGAAGTACAAATTACTGTTTATATTGTATGGAATACATGGAAAAGTGCCAGTTGTCACAATATGGATTTGTGAATTCGTGATCATTGGAAGTTCAGACTCTACAGATCAGGGTCAGATTAACATCTTAGGGTTTGAGCCTCGGATCTTCATCAAGCCGGTCAGCAGGATTAGCATCTGGAGGTTCAATTGTATTGTGGATACTGATAAGATATCACAGACGTGTGATAGTCTAAAGTGTCAGAATGGTTAATCTTCGAGCAGATGAATTGGTTTTCAGACTAACCGCCGGGGAATGATGATGCTTCTTGATTAAGTTGCTGCCGGAACTAGCGGAGAAGACTATACATCTGTTATCGCAATTGAAGAGGAAGAATGTGATTCTGATCATGGATGAATGTTTCTGAGATCTGAATGTGTTATCAGATGATTCGTTATCCGATGAAGATTTGCTGATTGTGGAAATTATCGTTTACACGGATCTATCATTCTTGAAGGTGCTTAAAGTTGATCACGGAAAACGAGATTTCAAATGTTCAGGGGTAATCATAGATTTAACATCAACCAGTGGGGTATTCGAAGTTTCTATCAATTGCCAGTTGGGTTTTTGTACAATAAACAGATCAAGCAGGCAGAATGCGCGATCGATGGTGCTGAAATGATATATCAAAAACCGAATGCGGACGTGGTTAAAGTTGAAACAGAGAAGCTGCATTGATTAGTTTCAAGTTGATGATTATTCGTGAAGATTGCAGTTAAGCAGATCGGAGGAGGAGTCGTGAACTGTGCAAACAAAGACCTGAAGATTAATTTCAGGGGGAATATGTACAACACTGTGAAAGCAAACCCGAATCATCAATCAAGGGGGAATCGATTGAAGATTTCAAGATACCTGATTGAAGTTGCAGAATATTAAAAACACGGCTCAAGGTTTTCAACGTGACGATTCGATAGTGACAGCCAAGGGGGAATCTGTTGGTGCATATTTCGTATGTCTGCCACTGCGCGAATAGGCTAGATAGAGCGTGTGTTGAATATTGTATAGAATAGTGCGATATTGGACAAGGAATTGTATTGTAAAGCTCCATTCGTACGAATGGACAACATAATCAGTCCATCCGTATGAATGGGGGAATCACCCTAATGGTGCATTCGTAAGTAATGGTCCATTCGTACAAAGTGGATTCGTACGAATGGACAATGTAGATAAATATGGGGAATAAAAACATCAGGCGGATGCTGTGAGACGGCTTGTGCAAGAGGAGGTAGATCAAGAGGAGCTGAAGTAGGATCTGGAACGTGATCATGAACAGGAGGAGGTGTGGGGGCTCAGACAGGAGAGGATGGGGTGGCAGACATCGCATCATCATCATCGAGATCAATGGCATAGAGCCTGAGTCCTGCAGCCTGTAGGGCCGAAGAAGTCACGGACTCGAAGGAGTCTGCGACGGAATGTATATCAGAATTGGAGGAGATATCAATGACAGACACGACTGGAGAAGGTATATCCAAAACAACGACATCATCGACCTCACCGTCACCCTGGTTGTCACACCCCCAAATTACCACCTAGGGAGTATCCCTGTTAGGCGTGTGACGACTAGTAATGAGCCACCAATTACATTGAATCACAAGTTTGAAATAAATGCCCTTATTTAATAATATTGAATCCCAACATAAGTTAACCAAAACCACAAATTTAGCGGAAGCGTAAGTAATTCATAAAGTAATTCAAGACGTCCATAATAAATAAATGTTTGATATATATGTCCTCAGCATGACCATGACCACTCCTGCCCTCCAGCCAACAAGTTCCTGCGTTCCAAGTACCTAAGGACCTGCGAGCATGTAACACACGTATCAGACAAAGCTGGCGAGTTCACAGTTTTAGAAAATGTTTGTTACCCGTTGTATGTAAAACCGTTCAACAACCATTACAAGTAATATTGTTAATATCTCATTTCCGAACAATGACGGCTCCTGTAATACACGACTGCCCTTCCCACGTACTCCTATCCAGTACTGGGCCAGACTGGGTCATTAGTTCACCTCCGTCCTCTACAGGAGCGGTGTGAGGGTGCCAAACCTAAGTAGCGCTACCAACTAATACCCGATGAGGGACTTACAAAAGATGATAGGTGAGAATATTAACCAATATACCCGTTTTTACCCAAAAGACTTATCCTTCCACGGGATACCCACTGACTGTCCCCAACCACTGGGACGCATGCTCGAATGTAGTGAACTCACCTTTGGTTTGCTCGGTAAGGTTAGCGTATGCGTTCGTAATTTGATCAATCCAATCCTATTATGTTTTCAATACCAGTCAGTTATTTATTCAAGTAGATCACATATCGTTATCATGCAAATATGGATAAACTAGCACATATTGTCACACAAGCTACAATGAATGTTTCAGTTATATACATCTTCGGATCATTATTCGACACGTAATAGTTCAAACTTACTTCACATGTACACGTAACTTATTCACAAATATTACAAAATCCCAGTGCTTAAACATATGCGGCCCCAAGTTAGTCTAAACAGGCCTTTTATAAACTGTTGTGTGGGTCGGTGGTCCAATCCTTGCTGGCCCAAACCCGATCACGCGGTTTAGTGGTTTCCGACCCAGCTGAATTATGCGATTACCAAGCTCGTTATTAGTAACTTTTGTATTATGCAGGATAATGCTAATGAAGCGGCCCACAAATATCAATGGCGGGTGTGGCCCTACCCCTAATCAAACACATGGACGTTTCGGTCCAATCCCTTTTCCACAACAACACTAGGTCGGTTACATATGGCCAAAGTGTTACATAATCATTATTAGTTTGACCACTATTTTGCACTCAATCCCACCTTTAATCGCCACCTACAGAAACAATATTAGTCTATTATTATTTTATTTTTGTTTCCATCGGCCCACTGTTTGATGTTCTGACACAACCATTTATCTTCCTAATAATACAAAACAATGTTGTTAGACTATCACAACCATTTATCTGACACAACCATGTTCTACACTCTTACACACCACCCACAATAACCAATCATAAAGCACCTCACAAATAACCAATCATATACCACCTCACAAATAACCAATCATATGCAACCTCACAAATTAACCAATCATAAACCACCTCACAAGTAACCAATCATATGCAACCTCACAAATTAACCAATCATATGCAACCTCACAAATTAACCAATCATAAACATATAATACCCTAACCAATCGTACAAGAACATGCATGCATCCTAACCAATATTCACATAACATAGACAATAAATAATACTAATCAATCGAACAAGAACATGGGTATAAAACACTAACCACAAGTCCTTGGGAATAAGGTCTCGATTAGGGAGGGACGTCTTGGGATCTGCCGTCGATCACTTAGGAAGGAAATGGAATAGGGTTTGCTTATTTTTGTGTTCCTCTTGCTCACATATGCGTGGGTTAAATAAATAAGAATTGGGCCACATACCTAATCGAGTAATTTAGCAACTTGGGCCGACTCTACATGGTAACTAAGACCAGAATTGGGCCGAATGAACTTGTAGATTAAATCAATATCCTGGGTCAGGTCGGGATCAGTTATGAAGTGAAACAGTACCTGGGCCGGTTACTAGCTGGTGCTATATACTATGCTTGGGCCGGCCCAATCGCTTGTGTCTAAAGTTTGCTAATTAGACGGACACAAGTACGTATACTCAGACGCTAAACATTCAACATCTACATTACAATCATATACTTTACTAATTTTTATCGACACAAGGATTATGGGAGGGGAAATGATATGAAACGGAATCACGAAATTACGAGACACTGACCTTGAACGCTTGGGTTGTCACACTGGTCGCCCACAGGGTGATCGCCCATGAAGATATCAAAATCATCATCGTCTAAATCATCGAAAGGCCAGTCCTCAGAAGGAATGGCAGCGAGTGGGACGGCGTCTATAGGAATCAGCTCAACAAGATGCTCACCATCGGGGTGACCGATGATGAGCTGACCATGAAACGGAAGAGGGAGTGCAAGGACGTCGTCAACAAACGGAATATCATCCCCGAAGTCGGGTAGAGCAAACGGTTGGAAGTCTTTGTCGTCCTCTGACAACATCTCGGGGTCGCTCTCAGTATCAGATGTAAAAACCTCTGGAGCTGGCGTCACCTCGTCGTCTGATACAACGGCCATAGGGTCCTGATCCTCCGATAAACCACCTCAGATGAAGACATGTGTACCTGTAACATAATAATCATAGCATGTGCACCTATATTAATTACTATTACTCGGTATATACAGGCAAGGATAGGCATCACGTAACATGTATTCACGTTATTCCTACGTGAGTCTTTTCTAACTTAACAAGTCTACCCCAGGTAAACTAAACAACCGACAATGTCCCTGCTCGTGTTTCTTTCTTTCCTTTGTAAAATGTTTGTTCCATGGATCTTGGCATTTTGTAAATGCAATGAAAAATATTTTGTACAAATATTTTAAATGAGAGAGTCCTAATGATTGTAGTCTAGACTCGAGAAGGAATCCTAGTTCACTACAATCGAAGCTCTGATACCAACCTGTCACACCCTAACTTTTATGGAAGCGTATGATGTGTGACTTGATTAGTTTCATTGCATTCAATTATAATAAGCACTATATGATTAAAACATGATGTTCATCCATACATAAGTTTCAAAATATTACAAACCTAAGTTGTTAAGTTAAGCCGACAAACTTCAAGTTAAGTTTACAACCATTCAAAGTAATAAATTCCATAATGAATTTTTTTAAAACAAAAGACTTTTAAACTAAGGCTTTGGTTCGTATATCTTACCGAAGATAAAATATACTAACCAAACCTTTCCAAAAGGATGACATCAAACTTGAAATTTCTTCTTGAAATCTTTCTAACGCCGCCATTTCCAATAAGTTTCTTGAAATACATGTAATTTGAAAGCATAAACAAAAGTTGAGCAGATCATGTAATTTGTATGTGAGCTCGTAATAACTTGTAAACATTTGAGAGAAATTCTTTGATAATTGGTATGTAAAGCATCTATGAACAGATCATTAATTTTTTGCAAGGACATTAATATGTGTGGTGCGTAGGAAGTGCTCAAACCTAGCGAATTTCCTCGGGTCCATCTGGCGGGAACGACATAGTCACCACATGCGACCACACAAGGACCCATGGGTGGGGCTCACTACACCCAGATAGATCTACCACTCATGCCCCTCGGTCTATACTAGATTAATGGCACTTAGGAGAGATACTACATCATCCACGTGATCTAACAGTTAATTCCTTAGCTAAACCATACCATTGAAACATTTGGAAACATGTATTTCACCCCCAAATGTTATAAATCCGAAAACAGTTAAAAGAAAAGGGGGACATGAACTCACGGTTTTGCGTCCGCAGTCTTGTAACTCAAAGATCCTTCTTACGAGTCGTACAACTACCTACACACGTGCCATGTTTTATTAGACGTTTAGGTCGTGTAATGACTACTAGTCTTAGTTGTTTATTAAGACTTATTTTTGGGAATTTAGTATTCTTTGAGAAATACGATTTACGTTCATTATATAATTCTAAATTATATAATTATTAGGTAAAATAAGGATATTTTAACTTAAACTATTCTTATCCAATTATTTGGAGTATTGTTAAAAATAATATATTTTTAACTTGATTTATCATATATTTCTCACATATGTATTTTCCAAGTATAGGTATACTTGTATTTATGTATTTTGCCAACTATAGGTAGTGTATTCCGGTGTGTATTTATACGTATAGGAATACATATTTTCTTGTATTTATTAAGTATTCTATACCTAGTTTGTGTATAATTTTCCGGAATATTATTTTTATACAATTAAAAATCAATAACTTTATATTCTTAAAATATACATATTTTAAGAGAATTTTTGTAGAAAAATATCTATAAACTTTACTTGGCAAAAAAAAAAATAATAAATAAATAAGTATACTTTCATATACATCTTAAAAATAATATATTTTTAAGATTTAACTTAGAAAATATACATATTTCTAGTTTTCACAAAAATAATATATTTTTGAATTGTTTAAGAAAATATATATTTTTCTATACCTCAAAAATAATATATTTTCTACTTTGGCAACATATGATATATTTTGTAATAGTTATAAAAATTCATATTTTATCGTTTCTTCGGTTTCAAAAATACCGTTTATCACATTTGTTAAGTTACGAATTTATTTTTGGAATATTTATATAAATATAGTCCAATGTCCATTGTCCGATTTGTCCGATATTCGGGTATAAGATATATATATTTATTTCCTTGTGATTTTGGTAATATTTTCATATTACAATTTTTAGTATTTTGGTGTGTTATATTATTTTCAAGTCCCTA